>NC_088794.1:52899053-53199449 GCF_011386835.1 Chrysemys picta bellii | reverse complement strand
CTTCGTTCCTCCCAGAGGTGGTCTCTGCCTATCACATGGGTCAGGACATTTTTCTGCTGGTCCTCTGCCCCAAGCCCCATGTGTCCAGTGTGGAGCGCCATCTCCATATGCTGGATGTGAGGCAGGCTCTGGCTTTCTACCTGAAGCGGACTAAACCATTCAGAAAGTCCTTGCAACTGTTCATTGTCTCAGCCAAGCGCATGAAAGGTCGGCCGATCTCCATTTTGCGGCTCTCCAACTGGATCACCTCGTGCATCTGTACCTGTTATGGCCTCCCTCTGCCATATGCTATCCCTCCGCCACCAATTGTGAAGGCACACTCGAGTCAGGCACAGGCCTTGTTGGCTGTCTTTTTGGCCCACGTCCCCATCCAGGACATTTGTAGGGCTGCTACGTGGTCTTCAGTTCACACTTTCACCTCACATTATGCGATCGTCTCCCAAACCAGGGAGGATGCCGGGTTTGGCAGGACTGTGCTCCATCCCAAGAATTTGTGATCTCCTACCCACCTCCAACAGATATAGCTTGGAATCACCTATTGTGGCAATCACTCGAAGAAGAAAAGACAGTTACCTTTTCCGTAACTGGTGTTCTTCGAGATGTGTTGCTCATGTCTATTCCATATCCCGCCCTGCTTTCCCTCTGTCGGAGTTGTGTGGCAAGAAGAAACTAAGGGTGAGGGGAGCGCACAGCACCCCTTATACCACGCCATGGAGGCACCACTCCAGGGGTTGCTGGGGTGCTCCCCTACAGGTACTGCTAGGGGAAAAATTTACGGCACTGGTGCACATGGTGAGCACGCACACCTACTGTGAAATAGACATGAGCAACACATCTCGAAGAACACCAGTTACGGAAAAGGTAACACTCTTTTTTTCACGATGTGATGGGGCATTTTCAGTATACTGGGAGACCATATGGATTGGATTTCATAATGCCATGCAATGAAATAGTGGGGATTTGATAGTTTTATTATCTTTGAAGTTTAAGGGGAATATAATAGTAAATTCCTCCAGCTCAAGTTGCTATTTTCCACATATCTTTATGTGAACATATGAACTATATGTTGAAATGTCATTTGTCTCATGTCTGAATATAAATGGTATAAAATCATACAAGAAACTGTTTAAAATGTATTCCTTTCATCTGCTTCAGTACTGCAATGAATGGACACATTGTTGATATTGTTAATTAGGTTAAAGAGAAAAGAATGGCTGTTCTAAATAACTGGAATATTTGTGCATTTTTATGGTAAATATGATTTTCTGTAGTTCTTCAACAGCAACAGAGCCATGGATTTGGGCCCAATAGGTCCTTCTGATCATATCAGTGAAACTTACACCAGTATTCAGTGAAATTAAAGCTTTATTTGTGGGCATACACTTTATTTTTAAATAGATTTCCTGTGCTTTAGCAATGTCTAAGCACTGAAGTTAACCCATCAGTGAGGTGAAGTCATGGGTACAGTTGGTGAATTTTTTGTTTTAAGTGTGTGTGTGTGTGTGTGTGTGTGTGGTTTTTTTGTTTGTTTTGTTTTTATAAAAATAGCTTTTGTGTCAAAATGGAAATCTCTGTTGGAAATGTCTGTTTCTGACTGTTTTTCAGGTTTTCAGGCAAAACCATAGCCCAATTTTTTTTCACTCTTTGGTAATCAAAGCCTGAAAATATTGTGGATTTTGGCCAAAATTTTCTGATTTTAGGCCAAGAAATTTTCAGTTTCTGAATGTTCCATTTTCTAAGAATATCCCAAAAACTGTGAAGGAAAACTTAAAAACATATTTAATTTTGCGGGAACAAAAAACATTTCCTTGCAATTTCATTACAGTAACTCCTCACTTCAAGTCATCCCGGTTAACATTGTTTCGTTGTTACATTGCTGATCAATTAGGGACGATGCTCATTTAAAGTTGTGCAATGCTCCCTTCTAAAGTTATTTGGCAGCCGCCTGCTTTGTCCACTGCTTGCAGGAAGAGCAGCCGGTTGCAGCTAGCTGGTGGGGGCTTGTAACCAGGATGGACTGGCAGTCCCCCTATCAGCGCCCCGCTCCCTTAAGTTCCCTGTGCTGCAGCTACCCAGCAGGCTATCAATCAGCAGTTCAGCTGGTCTCCCCCCACTGCTATGTACTGCTCCTGCCCTCTGCCTTGGAGCTGCTCCCAGAGACTCCTGCTTGCTGTGCAGGTGGGGGGGGGCTAATGTCAAGGTGTCCCCCTCTCCACTGCTCCTGCACCCCGCTTACCCCTTCTCCATATAGAGCAGGGAAGGGACATGGACGGAGAGAGACAGAGAAAGCTTGGGGCAGCAGCTGCTGTCTCAACTTCCTGATCCACTAAAAAGACAATGCACTTAAGAGTGGGTCAGCTTACTTAAAGGGGCAGTGTGCATCTGTCTCGCCCACACACAAGGTGTGTGTCTGTCTCTGTCTGCTATGCTGTCTCCCCTCCCTCCTGTTCGTGCTGCCTTGATGAGAGGCTACATTAACAACAATGTGTTAACCCTTGAGAGCTCAGCCAAGTGCTAGTTCATCATTTAGCAGCAAGGCATTCCCTGGGAAATATCCCTCCCTCTTCCACCCTCTAACTTTACCACCTCAACCAAGCTTCACAATCATCATAGCTGTGAACAGTATTAAATTGTTTGTTTAAAACATATACTGTGTGTATATCTATATAATATATAGTTTTTTGTCTGGTGAAAAAAAATTCCCTGGAACCTAACTCCCCCTATTTACATTAATTCTTATGGGGAAATTGGATTCGCTTAACATCATTTCACTTAAAGTCGCATTTTTCAGGAACATAACTACAATGTTAAGTGAGAAGTTACTGTACCTGTTTTGGGTAAGGACAGGCATCTTCACTGTTTCCAATAATACACTTTCATCTGGTTAGGCAGCACTTACGGGAACAAAGTCCTTGGCTACTCTAAAGCTTATCAACTCCTGTATCCACAGGCCTTTCAACATTGCCATCTGTCTGCCAACATGGTATTGAAATATGGTGTCAATCCACATTAACCTGTACCATATAGCTCCATCTCCTCCAGTCAATGGCTTTCTTCCCTGGCAGTTAATTTCCACGTCAGGCAACAGAAACATGTCTGTAATTCTAAAAGAATTAAATAGTCTGCTCTTTCTACTCAAACTAAAATTGTACTCTTGTGACTGAGTCGTCCTGAGGTCCTTATTCAGTCTTCACTCAATCCAAATTCTCAGGAACTTCAATGGGAGTTTGAATGAATAAGGTCCTCAGAATTTAGGGTCTGCTGTTGGTCCCATTGAAGGCAATGGCAGTGGCAGTCACTGATTTCAATGGGAGCAGGATCTTGGTCCTTAAACCCTTGGTTTGATTTATTTTTAGGTTTTCTTCACAGAACTTACTTCAGAGTCACATATGGAATTTATCAATCCAAAGATGAGCTATATACAAAACCTTTAACAGTTTAAAAAAAAAAATCAGCTGTAACAACATTCATACAAATTAGGTTTCACTTACATAACTTGTTAAAACTATATTTTACTCATGGTATCTATATCCCAAAATGTAAGTAAGTGTGTTGCTATCTGACCCTATATGATTTGGATGAGTGATTCCAATTATCTATAAAAGAGACTAGGTAGTTGAGATATCTTTTATTGGACCAACTTCTGCTGGTGGAAGAGAAAAGCTTTCAAGTTTCACAGAGCTCTTCCAATGGTCTGAAGAAAGTAAGCAAAGTGTCCAAGCTAAATACAAAGTGGGACAGATTGTTAAGCGTAAGGGATCACACATGCTGTAGATCACTTAATTTTAAGTGAACAATTAAGGGTTAGAAGGCAGTAGGATGTGTTACAAATTGTTATAATGAGCCATAAAACCAGTGTCTCTTTTAAGTCCAGGGTTTTTAGTGTCCAGTAGACTTATGAATTTAAATTTCCCAGTTCATCTTTTGAAGGTGTTGTGCAGGTTTCCTTTGAAGAGAAGGACTGAGAGGTGTCGATTATGGAGTGATCACTTTGTGAAAAGTGTTCGCTGAGGGGTGGTAGGTTTTTGTCCTTTATCACTTTTCTGCGTGAGTTCTTCTGACAGCAGAGTAGTTGTTTGCTTTCACCCACAAAGTTATTGGGGCATTTGATGCACTGGCTGACGTACCCCACATGTTGCTATAGACATCCTCTGTAGGACCCATGGATCTTGAAAGGTGTGTTGTGGGGAGTATTAATCATCCCTATCAGTGGAGCTATGTCTGCAGGTTTTGCATCTGTTGTTCTGGAAGGGTTTGGTACCTCTCTGAGTTGTTGTGTCTTGGTCTGTCGGGAGCTTTCTTATGATGTTGGGGTTTGAAGGTCAGAAGAGGGGCCTTTTTAACTGGCATTTTCTTATGAGTCTAGATAGGAAGTAATAATAGAGCCTCCAAACTTATATTGACAGGTTCACATTTATGAAGGTTCAGTTGAAAAAAAAACCTGGAACATTAAAGAAATTATGATTTCCACATTCATCTTGGTATAATTCTACTGGGGTCAATGGAGTTACACAAGCAATTAAATCCCAGAGTAATATCAATGGATACTACTATCCTTTAAATTAGGTCTATTAAAATATTCAGTGTAATTTTGGCTCCTCTCCCACATACATACACAACTTTTTAATCTGCATTTTTAATTACATAGTCATTTCTACACTGAAAACAATCTGCCTCATAGCCTTTTCTCAGAGGCAGATTAAGATTTATTGAGACCCTGGGAACAAAGAACATTTTCCCCCGCCACCTCCCCTTCCTCACAAGGCCCTGGCCAGGCCAGAAGCTGGAGCCAGGCTGCTGTGGGGAGACCTGGACCCTCCACCTGCCCTGGGCAGGGGGGGCAGGGATGCAGGCCAGGGGCTGCTCTCGGTCACTCTGGCCCCCTGCTCAAGGCAGGTGGAGGATCCGGGGCTCCCCCCACTCAGCCCAAGCTCCCTGGGCAGCTCTTAGCGCAGCCTAGGGTGCCCATATGTCCCATTTTGGCCGAGACAGGCCCCTTTTTAAGCTCTGCTCTGGATGTTCCAACTATTTTGGCAAAACTGGGCATTTGTCCTGTTTGTTCTTGCCAACTGCTTGGTTGACAAGAGCAAATGAGACACATGCCCAGTTTTGCCAAAAAGGGGGTGGGCATGGTGAGTGGCTTGGGCCAGCTCCACACTGGGAAGAGGGAGGGGAATATGGTCACCCTATCACAGCCCGGCTCCAGCTTCCAGCCTGGCCAGGGGATGGGGCTTCTGGGGGAATATGAGGAGCAGGGGGCGGGACCCTGTGAGGGAGAGGAAGAGCAAGGGGTGGGGCCACAGTTCCAGTGGGGACCCCCCACTTCTATATGGATTCTGGCGCTCCTGCAGGGGCCCCCAAATTGGCCACGGCCCTTGGGCCCATGTGTTAATCTGCCACTGTTTTTTGATGTCCTTTGGCCAGTGGAAAAGGAAGGAAAATGTCCCTCTTTTCTGTTACCGTTGCTATAGTGAGTATAGAGATACAGTATCTATAGTGAGATAAGAGGTGGCTTATCTATAAATTTTGATGACTTTTTGTCAGACGGTCTTCTGGTGAACAGGAAATGTAATGCATTCATAGAAAGCAAAGCAAAATAAATTACTTAAAGCAATCTGAGTGAAATACTACCTTGAAATGAACTTAGCCTCTTCTGCTTTCTTCTTTTACTTGGCAAAATAATAATAATAAAAAAAAAGCTCACAATCTTCTCAGAGAGACAGTTCACTGTGTGCTAGCACTAGTTCATTATCTTCTGACACAGAGTTTTTACAACTTGTTCTCTGATAAAAGTTGTACTGTACTTTTACTAGGGTGCTATATCTAGTTCCTGAAAATATTTTTGTAGGTCTTAACTCTCTCAAGCTTAAAACTGAGGGTCCTGAAGATACCGGGCCATTGCAGTATCACCTTATTTCAGCAATGTACTGAAAATAAAGTTACAAAAAGTTCAGTAGGAATTTGGACTATGGCTGCTTTGCAATTAATTTTGGGACTAAACTTCTTGATGATCTTTAGGTCCGATTCCAGATCTTTAAGGGATAGCAGTAGCCAAATCTGCTATTATGTTAGTCATAACGCACACTCATTTAAAGTGAGGCTCTTGATCCAAACCATTCATTGCTATGTTATTGTAACCTTAACTGCTGATGACGCCGTCAACTCTGATGCAGAACTATTTTTAGTCTAGAGTAGGGGTGGCCAACCTGAGGCCTGGTCTACACTAGTGGGGGGGATTGATCTAAGATAAGCAACTTCAGCTATGAGAATAGCGTAGCTGAAGTCAACGTATCTTAGATCGACTTAGAATCACTTACTTTGCGTCCTCGCGGTGCGGGATCGATGGCCGCCGCTCCCCCATCTACTTTGCTTCCGCCTCTCGCCGAGCTGGAGTTCAGCAGTCAACGGGAGAGTCAACCCGCTGATCCAGTGGGTAGTGTAGATGTACCCTGAGCCTGAGAAGGAGCCAGAATTTACCAATGTACATTGCCAAAGAGCCATAGTAATACGTCAACAGCTCCCCCACCCCTGCAATCAGCTCCCCGGCTCCCAGTGCCTCCTGCCCACTGGCAACTTCGCCGATCAGTGCCTTCCCCTCCCTCTCCGCACCTCCTGATCAGCTGTTTCGTGGCATGCAGGAGGCTCTTGGGGGGTGGGGGGGGGGGGGAAGTGAGGGCATAGCAGGCTCAGGGGAGGGAGTGAAAGGGGGTGGAGTTGGGGGCAGGGCCTGTGGCAGAGCCAGGGGTTGAGCAATGAGCATCCCCCAGCACATTGGAAAGTTGGTGCCTGTAGCTCCAGCCCTGGAGTCTGTGCTTATACAAGGAGCCGCATATTAACTTCTGAAGAGCCACCTGTGGCTCTGGAGCCACAGGTTGGCCACCCCTGGTCTAGCTACCAAGCTCCTCATATAGGCCTGTCAAGAGTGAGAGGCCTAACCTTTTATCTAATTTAAAAAAAAAATTAATATACTTATTTTTCCCCTTCAAAATTAGAACTGTCACAAAGGAGAATAATTAACAAATTTCCACCTACATTTTATTTTGAAGATAAATGTGGGCTTTGGTTTGGGTGAGCCCTTCTGTTTTTTATATATGTATTTGAAAGGACATTATCAAGTAATTTAGGCCTCAAAAGTAACTTACATTGTTAAATAGCATCATAAAGATCTTCAAAATGGAATGTGGTTTTTTTTAAATCTATGCACTGTCAATGAGAAATTAATACATAGGTTGCGGTTTTCAAAAAAGCCTAAGGCACCCAACTGCAATTGAAATTTAAAGGGAGTTGGATGTCTAATTTCCTTAGGCCCCTTTGAAATTCCCAGCTTTAAACTATAGCCATTGTTTATACAGGACCTAAACAAATCCATTCTGCTGGCTGTACATCTGCCCTTCACTGACACCCGCGTGTAAATTAAAGGTAGCTGGAGCCTGTATGTGCTAACATCTTGAGGTTTGCCCAAAATCTTCAATGCTCTACAGGGCAGATGAAAATCTCCACTCAAGTGCTGCCAGTCTTGAGCAAATTCCAGGATCCAGGTTAAGTAAAGTTTTGCACATGTGTAAACTTATGCAGGATTGGGCCCAATATTTTTAATAATCTAGAATCTGAAGTTTAATAGCTTTGTTTTTCACTTTTAATATCTATATAATTTAGTTTCTTTATTTCTAAAATAAACTGATAGATGTAATTAAAAATGCAACTTAAGGCTCTGCAGCTGCTTCTACTTCAAGGGCAGAAGTTCTGTTGAATGCCATACTGACAAAAGATTCAACAACCTCGCTAGCCCTACCGTAAGCAAAGCTCAACTCTTCCCACCCCCACCCAGGCAAAAGCCTGTGAAAGTAGGCAGCCCTTTCCTTGCAGCCCTGAAGGTCAATAAACTATGCTTCTTTCACACCAAACAAAAAGACTTTGTAAGATACACTGAAAATATCAGTGAAATGTGATTGACATACAGTTTTGGATGGATTGGTAAATACCTGGTGTCCCTTAAACAAAAGAAATGTTCATCTGAAATCACTTGCAAGATTTACTATCAGTTTGCTTTCCTGTTGTGGTTGACCAGTTTGGAATTATGTGAGACCTTGGATCTTTGTTTGTTGAGTCTGTGTCCTTTTATTATTTTGTTAATCTAAAACATTCTTACACGGTAAATAGAACAACCTGATTATGCTTGTGTTTTGACAGGGTTATATATTCTCCTGTTAGGCGTATAAGGTGAAGATTTTATTGCTGTTGAGATATTATTGCGTTTGAAATATTACAGCTCTCTACTGGTGTTTTATAACGGGTTGTAATTTTTTCCAGCTAAAAATATAATTAAGTAAACAGCATTTTGTTAAAATAATGAAAACATATAAATAAAGAGCATTTTTTAAATCACAAAAAATAGTTAAGAAGCAGAAATGCTATCCTTTTCATGGACAAAAATAGTCAGTATTTCCCTTTCTTGCTGATGATCCCAGTGCTACTTACAAAAACTGAAACACATACAAGAGCCAATAGTTAAGCATTATATATATTTAAAATACTGACAGAGGCGGGCCCATTGACTTTGGATTTATGCGAACTGCCTTGCCATGCAGTATCATGTCCGCACTTTCCCCCCCAAATCCACCATTCCAACCTGAAGAAAAGTCTGTCTCCGGCTTAGGTGCTAAAAGTCCTTACATAGGCAGGGAACCGTTTCCCTGGGTGCCTGGTTTTGATTTTATTATAACTGGCTGTCCCGTTTTAAATTATGTTTCCCCTTATCCTTTTGCTGGGCCCATGGGAACAAGGGAGACTGTAAGTCTGGCATTGGGGACAGAGCAGGGGGACCGGAGAGGCGGGGGTTCACTCCCCCAGGTACTGGGGTGCAGACAAGGTCCCTGCCCCGCCCCCGCTGCCTGTACCCCGCGTGCGAGCCGGGTCTGGAATGCGGGGCGGACACATTGAGGACGGAGCTAGGCCTAGATGAGCCAATAGGGTGGGCGCTGCTCAGGAAGGCTCCGCCCACTTCCTCGGCTAGATCCCAGCCGGGCCCGGGGTGGCGGGCGCACTCCGCTTGCGGCGCTCGGAGCAGCCAGCCATGGCCGGCGTGCGGGAGAAGGCGGCAGCTTTGAATCTCTGCGCTGTGTACAGCCCGGCTAACAAGCCCCCGGGTACGGGGATGGGCGGGAGGGAGGAAGCGGGAAACACCGCGGAGGGAGCAGGGGAGTGCGGGCTGCCTACCTGCCTGGCCGGGACTGTCCCGGACGCTGCCCTCGCTCAGTCCTGCCGGTCCCTTCTCCGCACGCACCCGCGTGAAAAGCCGCTCAGAGCGGGGCTGTGTCTGCGCAGAGGGAGCAGGAGAGCAGCGGGGGTGGGGGGACGTGTCCTTGAACCCTTGCAGTTAGGTCTGAGGGCGCTTTCCTTGAGGGGCCCTGCAAGGGTGGGGCTCACGCAGGTGTGTGTCTTTAGTGCCCCAAACCCATTCCTTATGGTGGTGTCTCTGCCCTTTGGGGGGGCAAATCTCCCAGTCAGCTCCATTCTGGGGGCAGCAACGGTGTTGTGTACTCGGACCCTGGCACAGCATACTGTGGTGTCACTGTTTTTTATCCTGGTATCTGAGATGTTCCTGACCCTAGCAGCATTGCTCCTTAGCCGGGTGGGATATGCACCTGGCTGATTATTTGTCCTATCGACACTATTTCAGAGCTTGCCTGGAGTTTCCTGAGTCCCAAACTCATGGAGAAAAGTGTTTCGGCATAGGAGGCTAAGCATCTCTGGGTTATATGCCAACCTTCCAAAGCTGCATATTGAGACTCTCTAGTTTTGTCTCTATTAACTGGTATAGATTCAGAGGTACTTACAGACTGTAATCAAGTCATCCCTTAACCTGCTCTTTGTTAAGCTAAATTGGTTCAGCTGCTCACTGTAAGACAGGTTTGCTAATCCTTTAATTGTTCGCGGCTCTTCTCTGAACCCTTTCCAATTTATCAACACCCTTCTTGAATTGTGGGCACCAGAATTGGACACTGTATTCTAGCAGCAGTGCCAAATACTCTCTCCTCCTATTCTAGATACCCCGGTTTACATGTCTAAGAATTGCATTAGCTCTTTTTGGCCATAGCATCACCTTGAGAGTTCCTGTTCAGCTGATTATCTACCACAGCCCCTAAATCTTTATCAGTCACTGCTTCTTAGGATAGAATCCTCCATCCCCTGTACAGGTGGCCTACGTTCTTTGGTCCTAGATGGTTGTTTTCATTTAGCCATATTAAAACACACACTGTTTGCTTGTGCCAGTTTACCAAACAATTCATATCCATCCATGTCAGTGACCTGTCTTTATTATTTACTACTCCCCCAATTTTTGTGTCATCTGCAAACATTATCAGTGCTGATTTGTGTTTTCTTGCAGATCATTGATTAAAAATGTTAAATAGCGTAGGGCCAAGAACCAGTCTCTGCAGCACCCTATTAGAAACACATCCACTCAGTGATTCCCTGCTCACAATTATGTTTTGAGTCAGCCAGCTTTTAGTCTGTTTAATGTGTGCCATGTTAATTTTATATCGCTCTACTTTTTTTAATTAAAATGTTGTGTGGTACCAAGTCAAACACCTTTACAGAAGTCTAAGTATATTACATCAACACTATTATCTTTATCAACCAAACTTGTAATCTCATTTAAAAAAATCAAGTTAGTTTGATGGGCTCTATTTTCCATAAGCCCATGTTATTGGTATTAATTATAATACTCTTTTAATTATTTATTAACTGAGTCCTGTATCAGCTGTTCTGTTATCTTGCCCAGGATCAATGTCAGCCTGACAGGCCTATGATCACCAAGATCATCCTGTTTATCCTTTTTTAAATGTTGGCACAGCATTAGAATCCCCTCCCACCCCGGTCTTCTGGAACTTCCCCAGTGTTCCAAGACTTCTTGAAATCCACATTAACATTAACCTAATTTGGTTACAAGGATTATGAATGTGATGCCTCTCTCTGCCCCTATCTCCATGGTATCGGAGTGCCCCAGAACACAAACTGACACCAGCAGGTTTCTACTGAGCAGAGTTATTTTTTTCTAATGTCAGCTTTATTAGTATTAAACTCAACTTTGAGCTGAACGTGATCAGTCAATGAATATTGCTGCTACAAGGGTATGTGCTGCTGGATAGCCGTGACTGACCCAGTGGACGTTGACAATACTTTCTTAACTCCTGAATTTTGCTTCCATAAGTGAAACAGGGCCATGTATTTAATAAAAGGGGAGATGTTGTAACTCTGCTATATGATCCGTTTGGCTGCTTGTGGAAGTTAGTATGTGTAAATGCTACAGAGGTTTGGGGGGCATGTGTATACTAGAGAGGATGTGCTTCTTACCTGTATTGGTGGGATTTCTATCAGAAATGTGTATGAAAATTGACAAGGCGCACGTATCTTCTCCTCCTCCCGCCACACTCACTGGGTAGTGTGTAGTAATAGGGAGTTAGCTAATGGTAGCACAACTCCTTTCTAAAAAACAGACTAAAGAAATTGTCCTAGCATTGTTTCACAGCGGGATAATTCTGTGCCATCCCCCTCCCGAGATGAAAACCTGTAAACCGTTTCACTTGATAGGCCTTTTGTGCAAAATGTTATAGCATCTAGATTCAACGAAGTTTACAGCTCAGGTAACTTCGTTTTAAAGAAAAAGAAAGGGAAGGGGGAGCGCACACATGCTATTTCACTCCTCTTCCCACCAAAATTGGGAGTCAGAGAATTAGTTGAAAATAACTTCTCCACTGTAGTCTCTTCTTTAAAAAAGTTTTTTGCACCCAAAAAAAACCCAAAAACCCAACCATGACTAATACAATGAGAAAAGAGTAAGTGAATAGAAACATCTGAAAACAATTATTTGTCATAAGTAGGCCTGTCAGTTACTAGTGTGTAACTTGCAGCAACTTCAAAAGTGGCAAGCTAGTAATATTCTGCAGCTTTTCTTGGGGACTGACTGGCTAAGTCAATTAGTAATAGGAATATGAAGCTTTTGCTTCTAGATTATTGGTCTGAATCCAAGCCAGAGTTGTAATGACTGAAATCTGTTCCAGCTGATAAGTGTTCAGTAGCATTTATGAGATAAATTGATGATCTTGGACCAGTGCTTAGTGGACAAGTGTCCAGAAAACACCTATCCCCCTTTATTTAAAAAAAAAAAAAAAAAAAAAAAAAGGCAGGGGGAGGGAGTGGGGGTTTGGCATCCTGTTGGCAGCCGTAGCAGAGAAGCCAGGGAGTTCCAAACATGCAACTGCTGGGATTATAGGGTCCATAGTTTTTAACTTGCTGGTGGTTTTAAATTCTGGAGAAGGTAAATGTCAGTGTAAGTGGTCCCCTATATATAACCCATGTTGGTTGTCAGTGGTGTCTTGAACAATGTACTTTGAGTGGAAAATCACAGGACGCTTCCAGTTAAGTGGCAGGAAAACTTTAGCTGTGAATAAGTAACCAGCTGAGGTGCTGGGGGATAGGGCATGCAAATATACACTGGTTTCATGCATAGACTTTTTTTTTTTTCTTGGCTGAGTGATAGTCTACCCTGAAGAGAGTATATAATTCTGAAAAACTGCACAGCAAGCTATCAGCTTGTCAAAGTAAATGCCATTACTAATGCTTTCCCTGTCCTTCCGCCATTAGGTTTCAGCTTAGCACAAAAGCCATTTGGAGCAACATATGTATGGAGCAGCATCATCAATGCACTTCAGACTCAAGTGGAAGTGAAAAAGCGGCGACAGAACCTGAAATGCTATAATAACTGTTTTATTGGCTCTGATGCAGTGGATGTCATCTTTGCTCACCTCCTCCAGAACAGATATTTTGGGGATGTAGATATTTCCCGTGCTAAAGTAGTGCGAGTGTGTCAAGCACTGATGGATTACAAAGTGTTTGAGGCAGTTTCAACTAAAGTCTTTGGAAAAGACAAACGGTCTGTGTTTGAAGATAGTAGCTGCAGCTTCTATAGATTGACAAATGTACCTAGCCCAGAAGACAGTCCATTTGAAAAAGAATACGGGCATTGTACCCATCAAAGGTTAGTACTCAATGGTATGAGAAGATAAGATGCTTTGCAGTGGGGAAATAATGCTATTTTTTGTGGGTTGTGTATTTAGGTTTTCTTGAAAGGCATCCAGCTGATTCCTTCCATCCACAAAATCAGTAGCGCATGGGTGGCTGTTACCTGTCGGAACCACATCTTCAAATGGGAAAGTTCAGTCTCCATGTCAGTTCAGTCCTTGCCTTCTCTGTCCAAGCAGTCACAAGGACTGAAATCAAGGAGCTAGTTGTGGGGAGGAGGAGATGGGATGCTTATCCACTAAGAAGTGGATTGAGACCATCAGTCTCATCTAATGGAGGTATCTGATCACTAATCACATGGAATAACATTCAGTCACTGCAATTCTGGTATGGATTTAGGTTAGTAATCCAGAGGTTATCTCGTTACCAATTGACTGAGCCATGCAGTCCCCAAGAAAAACTGCAAAATTATTATTGTCTTGCCACTTTTGGAAGTCCCTAGCTGTTAAAAGGACTTGTGTAAAATTAGGCCCTAATTTACACATTTTTTCAAACCCTTAAAACAACTACTTTACGTATATAGAGGTCTGTCTTCTGAGTAGCTGCAGTTGTAGCCCACACTTCTGAAAAGTTTGCACATACAACCAGAAAGCGAGACAAATACGGGTAGTCTTGCTGTCCCTAGTTAGATAAATGCAAAAAAAAATTTACCATCTTAAAACATTATACATATTCCTATGTTGATGAATATTTGAAAAAAATTGATATATAAATGTTACTGGGTCAAATTCGTCCCTGGCATATTGCACTGACTTTATTTTTGGGATGAATTTGGCCCATTACCTTTATGCTTCTATCAAGCAGTCCTTTTACTTCCTATTCCTAACTGCTTAAAGTAGAAATGATTGGCCAGTGGGAGTTGCTATGGTATTTCTCCCAGCATATGGCGGATAGCTGAAAAGAAGGAAAGACATTCAGATCCAGGAGGCTATGACTGGAATCAAGTAAAATATGGAAGTGGGTGGAGAGGGAGCAGGGACAGAAGGGCTAACAGCCTACAAGCATTTGTGTTCATGTTAAGTTTGTCTCACAGGCTGTCTCTGTACGGCCTTAACAATGATGTGTTGCCAGTGAGTGGCTACCACCTCTTATTGCTTCACAAACTATATCCTAATCCCAACAAATCCTTCACTGGGGGTGTGTGCTATGTCTGGAACATCCCATTCTCCTGTCTTTCTCCCATTTTTCAGAGGTCTTTTTGGAAGAGAACTCCCTGCTGCTTCAGGGGGACCTGCCAATTCCAGGCCTGAACCAGGGGGCAGGGGGGAACCAGTACACGCACTCATGGCTCTTAGCTGGGTCCTGATAAGTGGCTGCGTGTATGTGTTGCCTGTGGCTACAGGGAAGGCAGAGAAGCTTTCCAAGCAGTGCACTGCTTTCATGCTCCCTGATATCTGTGTAGCGTAGGATGGAGAGTAGTAGCAGTGAGCTAGGGATATTGGTGACTTGCTTTCTTCCCTCCTCTCTAGCACTCTGTGCAGCTTTGTCACTTGGTGCTGTTCTGTTTTGACTCCATGAACAAGTAGTAAGGAAGTGAAATGAATCTGTTTCCCTTGTATTGTTCAAACTGGAGCAGAGCAATGAGAGCAAAGGGAATTTTAACAAGAAGCTCACCGAGGCATTTTTACTCTACTTTCGTCAGTCTTTAGGAGTTTTGTGCGCTCTCTCTCTCTCCCTGCCCTCCTCTCCCCCTCCCCCACTCCTGTTGTTCTGCAGTGGCATTCATAAGATTTTTAAAAATAAAGCTCTTTATTAATTGGCACCAAGGATAGTCACTGTTTCATGTGTATAGATTTGATTTTTAGTAAGTAAATGGTCCCTTATTTCTGAAGTCCTTATGTTGGATCACCCTTTCTCTTTGTCTCAGACTTGAGAAAATGGCATTTAATCCTCCTCCAGTCAAATCAGAAAGCTTAGAAGATCTCTGGGAAAACTTGAGTCTAAAACCTGCTAACGCTCCCGAAGTAAACCTCTCTGCAAGTTTGTCTCGTCAAGGTAAGCCAAATAAGATGTCACAACTACTTGTGGGGCGAGGAGGAAGGTAATAATACTGGTACTGCAGGCATACACCTTTCCAGTCTTAAACTGGAGGATAGATGTTAAACTAGACTCTCTTCAGTGTGTTTATGAAACTCAAAGTTCAAAACACAAGGAGAACATTGTGCAGTGAAGTTTTGTTTTAACTTAGATTCTAACAGAGATCCGTTATCTCCAGTTTAAACAATACATCAGTGTAGAAACTTCTGAGGGAGAACACGCCACTGTCATGGGCTGGTATAGATTCAAACTGGAGTCAGAAATCCTCCCTGTTTGTCATTTAACATCTTAAGCTACAGTCACACCTGACAAGTTTCAGAGTAACAGCCGTGTTAGTCTGTATCCGCAAAAAGAAGAACAGGAGTACTTGTGGCACCTTAGAGACTAAAAAATTTATTAGAGCATAAGCTTTCGTGGACTACAGCCCACGAAAAGCTAGAATTGAATTCACACCTGACCTCAACATGGACATAACTCATTGTTGGCTCAAACCCTCTTCCTAGCCCCCAAAATGTGCATATGCTCTACCCAGTCTCCAACCTTTCCCCTTACTTGCTTTAAATGAGAGGGCTTAAAATGGTGGCTGACAGTTCATGTTTTCTCACTCAATTTAAACTGCTTGTAAAATTTAGATTATTGCTAGATATTTCCTTCTTTGGCTTGATTAAAATATACTTCCTGGAAACTACAGTAGACTGGTCTTTTTAGTTTTCAGTTATGGAAGCCTAAAATGTGGTAGGGATTTACAGCTAGGAGTTATTGTTTGAGCTTCAGAATCGTCAACAAACCTTTCTTTCTTCAGAAGCCCCTATGAGTATGAATTACCTGACTTGATTCCTTATCTATGACAAAGATTGCTTGCATGTTAGAGTACAAAGAATGTAAAGCATTTCAGACTTATCCAAAGGTAATTCTCCTACTCTAACAGCTAACAAAACAAATTCTTTTATCTTGCTGTGATATAGTGCACTTAAAGTTGATAAGGAATCCACTCCTTGTTACTGGAACCCCCTGCTAAGAGAACACTGAAATCTCTTAGAGGAAAGAAAAATATTGTAACTTGTATAATCTTTCTTGACTCCTCACTTCACTAGCAGGATCTCACTGCATGTCTTTATACACTCCAGTTATTAATGAAGTATGGCAAGAACAAACAATTGCTCGTCTGCTGCAGCTTGTGGACCTTCCACTTCTTGACTCTTTACTTGAACATCAAGGGGTTAGGTCCAAGCTTCCCCAACCCAAGAAGGAGGCGGGATACATCATCACAAGCAACTACATAGACAGAGAAATTCTCAAGGCTTTCAGTGACTCTCAGTAAGTAGAAACTTATTTAACTATGAGGGCAGGAAGCATTTTTGGATCATTCTCTTCTTAAGTCACACAGAAGTCTAGCACAATGGGCCTGTTTTTGATTCATCCATAGGCACGACAGTAAAAAACGTAATAAAATCAGCCTCTCTTATTGCATGAAAGACAACAGGCATGGTATCTATCTATCAGAATTGACTGGGTTGAATAGTGATATAGTTTGCTAAGCTAACATCAGATTCAACAGAGACCATTACTGCTGAACCCTGGAAGGCCTGTGAAAGCACTGATAGTTAAGTAAGGAACAGAAGTGCCCAAATGTCTTAAAATGAACTTTTTAAAATGGCAGCAAAATACTACTGGTTTTTCATTTGACTTAGCAAAGTGGTGAATTCTCCAGTAAGCGCCATCTTATTACATGGAGATGCCAACACTCAAAATAGGGTTTAACTTTCCAACACTTGTGTTGCGTGTTGTTCACAATCTACAAGTCAAGAAGCTATTGGACAGAACTTCAGACCAGACCTGGGACTGTGTTTAATGATTTCTCCAGCACAGAGATAAGCTTGTCCATCAGCCACCTTCAATTATGGTCTTTTTATTCTAAGTAAAGGGGTTTCTACACATGGTGAATTGACTTTCTTTTAGCCAATCATCCTTTTAGTGCGAGGTGGTAGGAACTCTGGTTTGATAGGAAACTTTTGAGTTGAGTCTATAGCAGAGGTCCCCAAACTGTGGGGTGTGCCCCACAAGGAGGGCATGGAGGAATGTTCAGGGAGTGCCTGGCGGGTCCTGGGCCAGCCCCCCAAGGAAGCCCAAGATCCCCTGCTGAACCAACTGTGCAGTAATGGAGGGGAATGTGTGTGTGTGGACAGATTCCATTACTGGTAAAGGGGGATGCAACAGGAAAAGATTGGGCACCATTGATCTATGGGAAATTACAATTCTAACTCATCCTCTTCTGCTGGAAGAAGTATTCCAGATATGTCATTGGAATTACAGCATATAATGGAAAATCATCTGGAAAAGAATTAAGCGCACTCTCCCTTTTAATTTTAAAGTATTAACAGTGTAATCTTGTAATGTAGTTTATTTTTAACTAAGGGCTTGGTCATAATTGTATTACTGCTGTGTCAACTCCCTGAGGTTCTAAGAGGTTAGCATTGTTCAGCATGGAATTAAACTAGTCTTACAACTGAAGTATGCAAATACAAAAAGCATGCTGAGGTATGCAGTAAGCCAACATCTTCTGCCTTAAAATTATTAAATGTAGTTTTTAAGGGTTAGCACTTCTGATCCGAATAGGTGCTGGTAAGGTCTTTCAGAGTGGGGAGAAATTCATTAGACAAAGAAAAGCTCCAGATTAGAGGAGGTGACAGTAGACAGTGAGGATAGGTAACAACAAAACATTTTACTTAACCATACTGCACAACAACAAGAAAACCCCTAAAACTAAGTATGGCTGTATAATTCCTTTTTTTGGATTCTGGAAACTCTTAATCAACCATGAGTGAACAGACTAAAAATCTCTTCAGTATACTTAAGATATTTCAAATACTTAATCATTAGTTTAAAAAAAGCTTAGCCTGAAATTGCATAGTCTGCTATTAAAAATACAGATTGAAACCCTGTCCTTATCTGTTAAGGTCAGATCAAAGTTCAGGAATCTCTGATTGGGTATGGTAATTACACCACATACACCTAATACATAGAATGCCACTTTGACTTGGCTTGAAATACTTATAATCTCATTTAGCTGGACAAACAGAATCCTAAACTCCAGTTTTGAAAAGCAAATAATGGAGGAACAGACTTTTAAACCCTTAACTTGATCCTAAACTCTCAGTCTAGGTTCTTAGGCTTTGCCCATTACTATGATATCTGAGCACTGAACATATTTTCATTTACTGGTTTGAACATTTACATGGATGTATTTGCAGAGTCTTTTGCCCTCTGGAGACAAAATTCAGCTGGCTGACTGTTTCATGTCTGTATCTTCATAGAATTATTTCTTGGTCTTTGGATAATGGTCTTTCTTTCTAGGACTGATGAATGGCTCTCTGCAGCAATCGATTGCTTGGAATATCTTCCAGATCAAATGGTAGTGGATATAAGCAGAAATTTGCCTAGTCAACCTGATAAAGCAGACACATGGAAACTACTGCTGTTTGATACCATTGGTAGATACTACAGCCAAAAGAAGGAGCCACTGTTAAGCCATGCGACTGACATCCACGCAGGAATTGCAGAGCTGTTGGGTAAGTGAAAAGAAATGAAGCTGAGATCCCAGGTTCGTCTGGTGAGTGACAGCAGGACTGGGTACTTAACTGTCAGGCTTCAGGTTTGACTGCCGTGCTACACAGGTATAAACTTTAGTCCTAAAAACTAAGGCTGTGTCTATACTACAGCCAATCTTGGCAAAACTTAGTCGCTCAGGGGTGTGAATATTCCACTTCCCCCCCCCCCCCTCCCCCGGGCGACATAAGTTACACACTGACATAAGCGTCCATGTGCACAGTGCTGTGTCAGCGGGAGAGCTTCTCCTGCTGTCATAGCTTATGCTGCTTGCGGGGGTGGATATATATATATATATATTTTTTTATGCCAATGGGAGAGCATCGAGCATTTTCTCCACATGCACTGCAGTGGCGCAGCTGTACTTAAATAGCGGTGCAGCTGTGGCCTAAATTTTGAGTAAGAGAACTCTAATTTAGGAGCCTCAGGGCCAGATTGTCTACAGCTTTACACCTGTGCAAAGTGAGTGTGTAACTCTAACATTCGGATGTGACTGTATTTTATACCTACTTTACACTTTATGCAAGATGTAAAGCAGTAGAGAATCGGGCCTAACGTTACCATATCTACTTCCATACAACTTCATTTTGGCATATCTGTATTGGTCTGTTAGAATTTACTGGGTGTTCTTTTAAGCCTAGTTTGGTTTTCTTTAGGTAGATATGTGTATAGCTCGCTAGTGGCTCCTCCCACACTGTGGATAATATCTTTCATTTAAAAATACTTCAGAGGTGAATAGCCTAATATGATTCACTTTAAATATGGCTATTTGCCAGGATGGGCAGGGATGGTGTCCCTAGCCTCTGTTTGCCAGAAACTGGGAATAAGCGACAGGGATTGGGTCACTTGATTACCTGTTCTGTTCATTCCCTCTGGGGCACCTGGCGTTGGCAGACAGGATACTGGGCTAGATGGACCTTTGGTCTAACCCAGTATGGCCATTCTTATGATTATCTCTGCCATCTCCTCCTCCAGCTGCTTCCACCATCACTGCCTCAGTCTCTTCTAGGTTTAGCTTTAGCCAGCTCACTCTCATCCATGCCCCAAACTTGCCTAGACTTTACCTGAAGTGCATCATCTGAATCAGACAAGATAGAGGCATACAACAGGGAGTCATCAGCATACTGAAAACACAGAGCCCCATCTCTCCTTACTAATCCTCTTCTGAAGTGTGCTCGCTATTCAGAGAGTTACTGGAGGAGATTACCTTTAGTCCTGTGTAAATTAACTTTTAAATATTAAGTTCAATTGGTGCCAGTCAGAACTTTAGAAGTAATTCCCTTTGAAGACTCTACAAACTGCATTACATTGTGTATGTCTGGCACAACTGGAGGTCACGCCGATATCTTAGCTATTTTTGTAAAGTTGCCAAAGTTGGTTGAGTTGTAAAGTCAACCTTACAATCTTATTTTGTGGAATGTAAATTGCTAATTGAAGTTGACAAAGTGAGAGCTCTTAAATATGAGCGTAAAGAGTCTGCATGTAGAGTGTTTTAAAATGGCAAGCCAAATAGTCCCGTCACCAGACTTGTCAAAACTGATGATCATGGTACAGGTGGAAAACACCTGGAATCTGAGTATCCAGGTGAGGAAGAAGGCGGGTGGAGGGGGGAGAAATTGCTAAAGGTTGTTTGAGCATAAATGGAGCCTGATAGTGGCAATGATCATGTGTCATTTAAGAATACTGAAGAACTTAAAGCAAACTGGCCTCTGAAATCATTCAGTGCATAGAATTCTATAGAAACTGCCTGAAGTAATACAAACGCAAAAATGAAATTATTTCAGTTAGGTGGTATGTTTAGTTTTGTGTTTATCTCTGTTAGTATGCGTCCCGTTGCCTTACAGGTTCAAAGCTGGTATATAATTTAAATATTTTTAAATCAACTGATAAATATTTTCCATTATAAACCTCAAATCTGTATAAATCTATGTACGACTGCATAATCTAATGGGGAAAAAATAGTTTGCTTGCATAGAGACAAATTACTCCTAAATTTTAATACAAGCATCAATTACCTTTCTAAAACAGCAGCAGAGTGAAAGAGAAACTTGCTGTTTGCCCTGTGGATATGCTTAGGCCTGGTCTATGCTACAGAGTAAGGTCGACGTATGGCAGCTTACATAGATGTAACTCTAAGTGTCTACACTGAACTGTAGCTCCTGCTGGTGTAACTCATCCACTATGCTGACTTAACTCCACCTCTGTGAGAGGCGTAGCGCTATGGTCAATGTAGTTAAGTCAATGTAGTGTCCGTGTAGACGGTGTGTTGCTTACATCAACTGTTGTTGCTTTTCAGAAGCCATCGCACAATGCTCCACGCTGACAGTTAAATCGGTGCAAGCGCTCCTGGCGGGTACGCACACTGCTGACGCAAGGAGTGTAGTGTGGACATACAAAAGTGATTTAATTACTGCAGTGGCTGTGTCAGTGTAACTTTAGTCAACTTAATTTGGTAGTGTAGTCTCGGCTTAGATATGTCTAGCTTAATGGATAACTTTATCTTTTTTTTGTTTGTTTGTGGGGTTTTTTTTTGGTTGATTTACTAAAAATTAATGTTTCTGGACTTTGATCTTTCAAAAAAGAAATATAATAGGAGCATGAACCTATTCAACTTTGTATTTTGTCCCAGTGAATGGAAAGACAGAACAGGCTTTAGAAGCAATTCAGCTCTACTTGAAGCTTTTGGATAGTCAAACTAGAGAGGAGTTTAGGAGGCTGTTGTACTTCATGGCTATTGCAGCACATCATTCTGAGTTCAAGTTGCAGAAAGAGGTAAATTTAACATCCAAGATTTCTAGCACTCTTATAACTTCCAGCAGATTTGTAATATCTGGGGGGATTTACCTGTGTCGTCTTATAATTCAATGTTGAAAGACTGTATACTAAAAAAGTATGCTAAAATGAACAAGGTGATGTTTTTTTGTTAACCATATTTAGTAAATAAGAAAACTATAGCGCTACCCTCTGACTATTCTGTCACTATTTTGTAGAGTGACAACAGGATGGTTGTAAAAAGAACATTCTCTAAAGCTATTGTCAACAATAAAACTTTATCCAAAGGAAAAACTGACCTCCTAATTTTGTTCTTGGTGGACCAGCAAAAAGACGTTTTAAAGGTAAGACTGAGAAAGCAGCCACCTTAGACATTTGAACTAAACTACATCTCAGATCTACCTAAAACATTAACCATAGAAAATATTTGTATTTTCTACTCTCTTGTTCAAGATCCCAGCAACATTACATAAAATGGTTAGTGATAAGCTGATGGCTGTACAACAAGGACAAGATCCTAGTAAGGATACAGGTAAGTGTTTTAAAATTGCCTTTTAGACTATAGATAATGTTTTAAGTCATTCTCTTTGTAATCTGGATAAATATGTAATTTCACTAAAAATGGAGTCTGAGACTGCATCAAAGGATCCTTTTTAAAACTGGGTGTGTCATGAAAGGTACAGAACCATCTTAAAGGCAAACATACCTGTAAAATCTACAGCAGGGGTGGGCAACCTTTCAGAAGTGGTGTGCCGAGTGTTCATTTATTCACTCTAATTTAAGGTTTTGCGTGTCAATAATACATTTTAACGTTTTTAGAAGGTCTCTGTCTATAAGTCTATAATATATAACTAAACTATTGTATGTAAAGTAAATAAGGTTTTAAAAATGTTTAAGATGCTTCATTTAAAATTAAATTTAAAATGCAGAGCCCCCCAACTGGTGGCCAGGACCTAGGCAGTGTGAGTGCCACTGAAAATCAGCTTGCCATAGGTTGCCAACCCCTGGTCTACAGGGTGGCTAACTCTGTCCTATTGCTTGTAAATTATCTGACTGTCTTTCACATGTCTTTAGGCTACACCTTCTGCCAGAAACTTGATCAAAGTGAATATCACTACAGTGTACAGAAGACCACAAAAGCTGAGCTGTTATCTTTGCTAAAAACTATTGATGAAGATACAAAAATCTCTGCCAAGGAGAGAAAGAAACTGCTAGGTCAATTTCATAGTAGCAATCCAACTATTTTCATGCAATATTTTGGTGATAGAGTTACTAATATGTGTGTGTAATTTAAAATTAAAGAAATGTAATCTGTACAATAGTTTATATTAATATGTCTTTTTAAAAGATTTTGTATTCATCCACATAATAAAATTATTTTGAAGATTAATGGAATTTACAAGTAATTAATCAAACTAAAAAGTATAATCTTGGGTTTCAGTTGCTTTTATAAAGCAACATGTATTTATGGAACAGTTTGAGTGCTCATTTTAAAATTGTTGCCTGTCTGATGGCAGAGAAATCTGAAACCAAGAATCCCAACTTCTGTATTATTTTTAATATTACTTTCTTCAAACATGGAAGTACAGTCCTGTGACAATGGAAAGCGAGTCACTTAGCAAAAGTATTTGCTTCAGGCTGTCTGGGACTGGTTTTGGGGGTTTTTTGTTTTATTTCTCCTTCTCCAGCAATTTTGAGAATCTTGAATCTTAGTCTAATCTAACTGCCCTTGTAAGACATAGTTCAAGGTAACATATCTTTTTTTCCTTTTTTTAATCAA
Source organism: Chrysemys picta bellii (assembly GCF_011386835.1). Lineage (NCBI taxonomy): Eukaryota > Metazoa > Chordata > Testudines > Emydidae > Chrysemys > Chrysemys picta. The sequence goes on along the minus strand of NC_088794.1, from coordinate 53,176,171 downwards.
TGCAGTACCACAGTAGTCTAGAAAACTATGTAAATGCTCGTTCCACAACCTGTATCAAACTGCTAATTGAACTGTTGTCATGTTAAGATGACTCATTGTGCCAATTTAAGTTTAATGGGGGAAATGACTTTATCATTAAGGGCCTGATCCTGCTGTGTACCCTCAACTCCCACTGACTTTAATGGCTTTAGAGTTGCTGTAGAAAAGATTATATTTAGTTGTGCCTGGATATCAATTGGCTTAACAGAAAAGCAAGCCTATGAGTGTTTTAATGAATCTTGATTACTGCAAAATAATGGTCAGTGGTGGGGTGCTCTTAGTATGAACAGTCTAGCTACAGTTAGTGATTTGGAACAAACACAAGGATTTTGAGTTCTACAATGTGGGCATGTGACTTGTCCATATAAATCCACAGTGAAACCCTGGAGGCTGCTATGTATCTTCCTATTGTGCTCTTAAAGATTAGAGAGGGAGCGTAGTCATCAGTCTCCTCAATTATTTGGAGCCAATTTTTGCCTTTAGTTGGCGTTGAGAGGGTTTCACCAAGCTATTGGGGCTTGCCAGTAAAAACCACTTCCCTTCATTATGTATGTCCCTTGCTGTACAGTAACTCTAAATTGCTGTCCGCCTTCATTGGTGTGGAACAATGTAACTGAGAAACCATCTACTATTTAATTTGGCAGAGTAAGGATGGTTAATTAGTGTGCCATAATGCAAATAGCCATTGGTTGCTGAACTACAGAGGCAAAAAAGCTAGATGGCTGCTCCTGCAGCTTCCAATAACTCTCTACTCCTTGGCTCCTAAACATGAATTGTCCTGAAGAAAGATCAATAATAGTTGATGCTACTTAATGGGTCTGAAGTCGGTTAACTTTCGGACACAGTGTTGATTCAGTGTAGCTAAAGCACGATAGGCTATTGCTATATTTTTCTTATTAGGTTACTTTCAACTACATTAGAGACTGAACTGTGCCTAACCGCTGTAAATCTGAGAATTCATGACATGCCATGTTTAAAATATGGCAGATCATTGAAATGGTCTTTGTACTGACTCAAGATCAGAGTGAGTATTGTGAAATGGATCATTCAGCTGCCTACATCCAAGCCTGTTTCTGAAGATGTCCATAAAGTGCCTCATCTTGAAGAGAGGAGTATATATACACTTATTACAAAATGCACATTGGTGTTCTTACTGGTGTACTAGGTAATGATCACATACAACACCTCTATGCAAATATTACATAATTTTTCAATAATATGACCGCTCCTCTCCCTTCCATGAAGCCATAGAATTTCATATACCACGGAAGTCAAGATAAGTATTGTGCATAGGCAGTGATCCCCATTAATTCAATATATAATTTTCTGTGCAAGAAATGGCTGTTCAGGCTATGCTTATCTGTATTTTTTCTTAAGTGAATTGATTGAGTACTGAAACCACCTTATTGCATGCTGGGAAAAACAAACTAGATGTAAGGTAGTAGGATCCAAGACTCCATCCTTCCCTTCCTAGTCCCTCTTCCTCACACTTATTTGAGGCAAAGAATAATTGTTTCCTCTCCTTTCTAGAAGGGTGACCTAAAAAGCAAGAGTTAGCGGTAGTTATCCATTTTGAAAAAGCTTTGGTAGCAAGTGACAAGGCTTATTTTTGTCAAGCAATATTAATATTGCTACATTTTTAATTTGCCAGTTTTAACCTGCTATGACTACCCTAGCTCTGTGGGAACTGTCTGTGCCCATTTGTACCAAATTTGTTCTAAGAGCTTCCTCTCTTCAAACTGCCTTAATAGTTGATGTAATGGGGCAAGAAATACCATGTGTGGTGGCTCTTATGGTGTAGACAACTGTCAATCTGAGTGTCTCAACTAATTTTACAGTTGCCAGCATGCACTTAGAGTATTTTCACATAAGGAACAGCTGATATTGAGTAATCTGGGGTTGAGTGCAAGGAAAAACCCAATAATACTTTGGTTCTTGAGAGGGAAGATATTGTCTAGAATATAAGGACCTTCAAAGACTATCCAGGCTTGACTAAGTACATTCCTTTTCTTTATTTGGCTATAGATTTATGGAGAATATGTAATTATATACTGCACTGATACCTTTTTTTTTTTTAATTCAGGAACTTAATCTAGAGCAGTGCTCCCCAAACTTTTTACATCACACCCTCCCTTACCCCTGTCCACCGCCCCTTCCAGAGTCTGGAGTGGGGCTGCAGCTCTGGGAGCAAGAGATACGGACAGGGGTTGGAGGCTGGCAGCTGGGGGCAGGGCTGGCAGCCAGGGTCATAGCTGGGGGTGGAAGTGGGTGGTGCTCCCTCCCTGCCCCCTATGGGGGCTGGCCTAGGCTCCCCTGTCCCGAACACTCCTGTACGCCCCACCCCACAGTTTGGGGATCTCTGATTTAGAGCCATTATTCAAATATCTGATTATTGGAAAAGGCAGAAATAGTAGTAAATGAAGTGGGGAAATCCATAACAATGGTCCAGAATTCCTTTAGAAAAAAATAATTATTTACCTTTCTCTTTCCAAAAAACTGCATTGTGATGGAGTGTAAACCCCCCTACTGGCACTGAAACAGTTAAAGGGAGCTGGAGGGAGCTCAATTAGTGCATTGGCTGCAAGTGTAGGCTGGGCCAGGACAAATGAAACCCAGCTGGAGCTGGCTGGCTACTATGATGGGGCTACAGGACAAAAGGAGACGGTTTCTAGGGGCAGAAGAGGCCTTGTTCCTCTCCTGTAGTGTCACTCTGGTGAAGCCAAGAGAGACATGGAGCAAGCTCTGGTGATGAGCCCTGATTTCGGACCTAGACTTCTGGGAAGCATTCTCATTGGAATAGGAGAAAACTTAAGAGGGATGAAAAGTCAAGCCCTAGGAGGACAGAAGTTAGTGTCAGTTTATATTTTTCAGTTGGGAGTTGTTGGAGGATGCTAGGGAGGAGCCTGGCTAGGCCCTGCCAGGAAAGAAGGGTGAGTGTTGAGAGGCTGTGGCACCTCAGAAGAATACAGGTACACAGTGGGCCTAGGAAGGGACTGTAGGAACCCTGCTACCAGCCTGACATAGCAAAAAGTCCAGGGAGGTAGCTGGGGGTAGGTCTGAATTGACAGCCCTTGCCTGCTCACTACAGGGTCCCTGGGCTAGAACCCAGAGGAGGAGGGCTTCTCTGGGTTCCCGTAACAGCCATAAGGGAATGTGGTTTGAAGCCCCTGATATAAGGGGATAGGGACTCTTGAAAGCTGTAAGAGGGGGCTATAAGGACCACAGAGCCCAGAGTCAGGGGATGAAGACCCAATTTAAAGATGTCTGATTCTTGTTTGGACTCTGTTACCCCAGATTGGGGGGGAGGAGGACATATGATGAACTGACTGCAGGGCCTTTTCAGGAGACAAGGCAGACCACCTCAGGGCCAGAGCTGGTGGTAGTGCTAGATGAGGAGAGCCTGCTATGCCACACAGCCACAAGGAGATAGTAATAGTTACTCTGCATTCACCCTCCAACAGCTTTATAACTTGAATGCTGTAATAAGTCTAACTTTGTCACTGTTAAAATTCTTTTCTATCCTGATCCTATGGTTGGGGTCAAGTATCAGGGGGTAGCCCTGTTAGTTTGTATCCACAAAAACAAGTCCGGTGGCACCTTAAAGACTAACAGATTTATTTGGGCATAAGCTTTCGTGGGTAAAAAACCTCACTGGGTTTTTTATCCATGAAAGCTTATGCCCAAATAAATGTTAGTCTTTAAGGTGTCACCTGACACTTTGTGTAAGTAAAAAAAGATTGTTATATGGTAGGTTATCTACCCTAAGGGCTTTTAGTCTTCCATTATAAGACCTTTACTGAATCAAATAACTGTAGCTTAGTTGGAAGGAAAATTATGCACTTTAAAGAATTAAGGGATCAATTTTTTTTAACAGAGGAAATACATTTCCTTTTCTATATAAAGTCTTTATTCATAGCATGTTGGACGTGTGGGGTTTTCTTTCTTTTGTAAAGAAAACTCCCCCTAACCTTCCTCTTCTGTGCCTCTGGTTAGAAATGTGGAGGAGAAGAGGGTGTCTTGGAAAGGGTTCATGCCAATTTGATGCTGTGAAGGGGTTTCACCCTTTTAAAATGAGAGAGGTGTTTTTTACGCTTACAGAAGACACAAGCGTACGAGGAGTACTAGAGCCGCCCTAGTGTGTGTCCCAGCGCCACACACTGTGCGGTAAAGCTGGCTAGGCCCGGCTACTTCGGAGGGGAAATATAGGGAAGTTTTCCCTACTTCTGACCAGTTTTCAGAGTAGCAGCCGTGTTAGTCTGTATCCGCAAAAAGAAGAACAGGAGTACTTGTGGCACCTTAGAGACTAACAAATTTATTAGAGCATAAGCTTTTGTGGACTACTAATAAATTTGTTAGTCTCTAAGGTGCCACAAGTACTCCTGTTCTTCTTTTTACTTCTGACCAGAAAGTCAGCACGCGATGTAGCAGCTGAAGACGCTGGGTGGAGCGATCCCCTACTACACTCTGACTGTTTAAGCCAAGCAGCATCTTCTCCCTGGTAGCAGAGACTAAAGGCTGACGGCGAAGCACGGGGCGCAGGGGCCTGTCCGTGGCACAGCGGCTCCCTCTCACCCCAGCAGATTGGCTGAAGCTGTGTGGTACAGGAGCGGGGCCGCCCCCCGCACGCCAGCAGGTGGGGCTACGGGCCGGGCTAGCCACGGACCTGCGCTCCCCTCCTTAGCTAGCTCGCTCCTGCCCGCAGCCCCCTCCAGCGGCTGCTGCAGCCAGCGCCGCCCCCGGGCCCTGGCTGGCTGCAGCTCCGCAGCATCCTCCGGCTGTTCCCCGAGAGACTCCGCGCTGCGGATGCTGCGGATGTGCCTCCGGTTTCCCGGCTCAGAGCCATGACGCCGCCCTGCGCGGGGCTGGCCGCTCCCGGCCTTTTGCAAAGCCCCCGCGCACCGTAGCCCGGGCCCGGCTTGCGGGGGGAGAGCCGCGGGCGCTCGCCCACTCCCTCGGCCTCGCTGCCGGTGCCTGGAGTCACTGGGGCTGCTGGCGGGAGGGGTTCCCCAGCCCGCCGCCCAGGTAAGCGAGGGGCGCGGAGCCTGGCCGATGGGCTGGTAGCTGCGCCAGCACCCGCGTCCCTGTGTCCGCCCCGAGCCGCTCCCTGTCCCCCGCCCCATGGGGGCTGGAGAGACACCCGCCCTCCCCAGCCCTCCCCTCCCGGTTAGGGGCTGGGGCCGCCCGCTTGCTGCCGGGGGGAACAGGAGGCCGGCTCCGTCCCGCATCCCTGCTGGGGGAGCAGCCCGTGCGTTGGCGTGTGGCTGGCAGGCTCGGCTCCCTGTCTGCGGAAAGGCCCCCGTGTCCCTGCTGCAGTGCTGAGTCAGGCCCCGCTTTCTGTCTGGTCCCTGTTGTTTTGCTTTGGGTTGAAGTTCTGGCTCTACATGTGGGGTGGGCAGCATGGTGTGTGGGGGTTGATAACTGAGGTACGCAGCAGGCTTGTGGGTATAGCCTGTTATTCCTGCCATCCTACTGTGCGTGTTTGGCTTGACTCCGTCATGCTTTATATTCTGCACCCCAAAAGGGGTGATAAGGAACCATTAGCAAAATCATGCAGTACTGTAGACAAAACAAATAACTCCAGTACTTGCCTTAATTCAGTAGGTCAGCTCCAGCAGAATAGCATCCCAGGGCATCATTTGTGGGACTGGGTGGAAGGATTAATAAAACAAGATAAATGTTATCTATTTCTGCATGCGTATTTTGCCTTGGCAGTCTAGAGCCCATGATTCCCTGGCTTGTTTACTAAGGAGGACAGCAATAGTGCTCACTACTACTATTATGTTGTGAAGTTGTAAATGGGGTTCTCACTAGGTGGATAGGGCCTGATGTAAAGGCCATGGAAATCAATAGACTCCCATTGAAATCAGTGGGTTTTGGACGAGAGACTTATTAAAGGGTGAGGAGTGTCTGTCGAGATGCTCAGCGAGGGCGGTGACTTGATTTGTGATTTTGATACTGATGTCGCAATGAGCTACGCATGAACAAATCCCAGAGCTCATTCCAACATTGGGACCTAAACATCTCTGCGGTTGAGTATCCCCACCTGTAAAGCTGGGAATAATATCTCACAGGGGCCTTGCGACATTTATTTAACATTAATATTTGCAGGACAGTTTGAGATCCTTGGATGAAATGAGCCATGTCCATGAAAATTATTATTTTTAAGTTTAAAAAAAATATTTTAAATTAAAAGTCCAATGAAACAGACTCTTTTCATGAATGGACGCCAAACTCTTTACAAAAGATGCAGCTAGCTGATTCAGAAGAGGCATTGTTAAGCTTATTTGACCAGTGCAAACGGGAGTTGTTCTAGATACATTCTAATAGACAATAGTAACAATCTAGTGAAAATAGACCATTGCAAATTAGACACTAACCTAACAAGTACTGCCTCAAATGCAAAAAAGGTTTTTGATCAGGTGGCATCTGATTTCAAAGCGACACTGCACAGATGAAATGTGGAGAATAATTTTTATTTTATATGTGAAATTGTGTAGCCTGGAGAGTATAGCTGTTAGTCTTTTTTATTTTGTGGAGACCGCCTAATTAGAGTGCAGCCTGTAGCATAAGAAGGATGTTCTAGTAGGTTGGGAGATAGCCCATGTCTGCCAAATTCTAGTCTGTGTTCCTGGCTCTGCCAGTGATCTGCTGTATAAACTTGAGTAAACCACTTAACCCACTCCACACCTCAATTTCTCCATCTGTAACATAAGGATAATACTTCCCTACTTCTCAGGGTTGTTGTGAGGTTTAAATCCATTAATGATTGTGACACACTCAGATGTGGTGGTGGTGTATAAGGAGAGAGAGAGAGATTTTAATACAGCCATGCTTGCACTTCAGATTCAGAATTTCTGGAACCCATTTTTCAAAGGAAGCAGCAGTTTAGGACTGTAGTGGAAACCACATTATGTGGATGTATAGATAGTAACAATCCAATCTGTTTTATATATTTGGGGAAATTTTGTGTTGGCACTATTTTCCAAGAAAAAGTGAATAGAAATTGTTTTCAATTTTTTCCCTTCCATTTGTTTAACAAGACCTACCTTATACATCTTAGGTTTTTCTACAGCATCCAGCACTGTACTCATCTTCTAGATGCTTTTTTGTCATCAGACCTCTTAATTGCTGCATTGTTCACTGTAGCTGTGACCCTTCATTCTCCAGGCCTGAGATCCTTTGCTCTACCCTTTCTGCTCATTGAACATCCTGGTGTCTCCATCCTTACCTTTCTCATGTGCTGGGGATGGGGTGGCTCTGGAACTTGGTTGGGGCTGCTGCTGTACTATCGGAAAAAAGCTCAGGTTATCCCTTGCATGCCATGGGGCAAGGAGGTTGGCTGGCTGATCCATGTGGGCTACAGAACCATGTTCCATGGATGGAGCCTATTTCTTGTCTCAGTTGAGTATTAGATTGACTCCAGGACATCAGGATTGGCTCATTGGTGCGTTTGCACTAGATGGAGTCCTGTACGTGGAGGTTGGATGGCTCAAGTGATTAGAAATGTGACATAGAGATGGTCAGTGATTCTGGTGCTGGTTCAGAGATGTAGAGAGAAATGAGTGGCATAGCTTTTCCTCTCTAGGGTGCAATTTACAGATTGAGGCATGGCTGGTCTTGTGGCTAAAACGCTGGACTGGAACACAAGTGATCTGGGTTCAGTTACTGGTTTTGCCATAGGTTTCCTGTGTGACCTTACACAAGTTAACCTCTCTGTGTCTCACTTTCCCATTTGTAAAATGGGAAAAATACTTCCTGCCTCGTACCCTTTATCTGTCTTGGCAATTTAGATTGTAAGTTCTTTCGGGCAGAGTACTGTCTCTTCCTGCATGAATGTGTATAGCACCTCCCACAATCAGGCCCTTTAGGCACTACTGTAATACAAAATAATTCATGATGAGTTTTCCTGTTATCTCCTCTAAGATGAGGGAGGTAGGATGCACCAGGTTTAGTCTTTTAATTATTGTATTAAAAACTCAGAGCAGCTTCTTGTATTTCCTCTGTATTACTTACTGCTACATTATCATCCGTATAGGCCTGTGCTCCAGTTTACCTTTAATAGCCTTGATGTGCTCCTGGGACGGTTTCTCTTGCTTACTGCCTGATTTTCTCATCTTTTGCAGCCTGTGGTCCACGGATATTATTAAGTGAAAAAGTAAGTTTTTGTTTGTTTTTTGTTTTTTTCTTTATTTTCATGCAGAGGATATTCTATGAAATGGGAGGTTGGGGAGATGCTGGATATTTGATTTCAGAGCAATGATATATTTTTTAATGTTTTTAGCTTTCCATTTAAGAGCTAGGTATTATTATTATTTATTACTTGAAGTCACAACCAGTGAACGGTTACTTAATGTATAGTAGATAGTCTTTGCAAATTACTTCAAGTATTTCACATTCACTTTTTTCTCTGAAGGATGTAAAGTTATTGAATTGAGCAAAATATTTTACAAATGCCACTTTTGCAGTGTACCAAGGGATTATTCTAAAGTGCATGTGATGTGATATTATGCTATAAAATCCAACATTGTAATCTCCACAACTACTGGTTGTTTATTAAATCAGTGTTTTTTAATAAATCATCCTAACTTCCCTGTGTGGATAAATCATGCTTCTTGTATGGAATTAAAATTTAGGAGCCAGATTCTGCATTGATTTACCTCACTATCTTCAGATGGATCCCATTGTTTTCAGGTGGATTACACTGAGTTCTGATAATAAGTCAGTGCCGAATTTGGCTACAGTTCTGGAACATATGAGCAAAACACTTTATTACACTCCTTAGTAGGTATAATGTCTAAAATGGTAGGTTAAAAATATAATCTACTTTTCTTCTTCTATCTGATTTCAAAATCCAAGTAATGTATGTGCATAAAATTGCTTCAAGGGTCTCTCTTCTTTTAATATATATTTAAAAAGTCAAGCACTTGTTAGCAATCCTAAAAAAAACAAACGAGACAAAATATCTGTATCTTGTACATTATGGGAAGGAAACAGTTTCAGATTTTTGAGGGCTTGTGAACAAAAATATTGAGTAAATGATAACTGCATTGAAAGGATCTCCTTATTTTGAACCTTTAAAAAAATCAAGAAGGAGGATCTCTGATTTATCTAAAACTATACAGAGAATTTTGCTGGCTTTTGTTTGTTTGGTTTTTTTTGCAAGGGCAGGAAGAGTGTATATCAATTCAGTTCCATTCTGTTTTTTTCACCTCTTCCCTAAAAAAAAGAAACATTGAAAATGTCTCAGGATCCTGATATTCCACATACAAGTGAAGAAAAATCAAGTGATTCAGAGGATATCCAAGAGGACAGCTTGAACAACCCAGATCAATCTATGAGAGAGAGGATACGACAAAGTACCTCAAGTCCACACAGATGCAACAGAGCTCAATGTAAGCAAATCTGTTAAAATAAAGTACAAAAACGTATTTTTCTTGTTGTGAAGATAAATATTTAGATTCTTTTAAAAGGCTCACTGGGTGCTGTGCAATTAACTATTGTGTAATTAATTAAATATTGTATCGATCATTAATAATTAAAAAGGAGAAGGAAACATTTTTTTCCTTTAATGTCATTGGCTTTTCTGTCCTGTGAAGCAACCCATAGGGAGGCTGGGTAAGACTGCCATAAGTTAATGCACCCCTCAAGCACTCCTGATCAGGCCACAGTACCAGAATAAAAACCAACAAATGTGTTTCTTCTTCCAAAGTAAGCTTGAAATTCATTCCAGTTAGTTATAGGAAGGAAGTGAAAGCTGTCACTAGAAGTAGTCCTGGAATTCCGTTGTCATCAACTCATAATTTTACTCTCCTTGGTTATTTAGGGTCTGATCCTAAAAGGTGCACAATGCCTTCTATCCTTATTAAAGTTCATGTGGGTGGAAGGTGCTCAGCAACATTGTGGGCTTGCCACCCCATCTGGCTATCCTTCCATCGTAAAATCACCACCCACATCCTTCTAGAGAAGAGTTGTTCCTTCAGTTCACTTTTTGCAATTACTGGGCCAAATCCTTATGTTATCAAAACTCTTATTTAAATAAATGGAAAATTTTCCATGAATAAGGGCTTCAGAATTTGGCCATTTGTCATTTTCGAAATAATTGTTTTCTGTGCTTTTTGTATCTGATTGATTTTGAAAAGTACAGGGAGCCAAATTTAGGTCCCAAACGAGCAGGGTCTCAGAGGCACACTATATATAGCCAGCCTCTGTGTGGTGGGGGAAAGAGCTCTGCGTGTCCTCCTCTAGCAGTTCCCATTGCCCACAAGGAGCAGCATTCAGGTTTCTTGCAATCATTCTCCGGGTGCTGTGTTTTGTTGGGGGAGAATACGAGTGCTATTGTAGAACAACCTGTGGTCATATGGAGGCTCCCATGAACATTTGAAATAGTGTCTTTTACACCCTCCACTACTATGTGAAATCTACATCTACTTTAAACCCTACTGTTGCTGAAAGCCCACAGGCAAATAATAGAGGTCCTATGGTCACAAGGTCCTCTTATGCCTAGAGATACCCATAAGGGAGGAGGAAAGGAAAGCACAGGATCAGGGCTGGCTTCAGGCACCAGCCCAGCAAGCAGGTGCTTGGGGCGGCCAAGGGGAAGGGGCGGCATGTCAGGCTCTTCGGCTGCAATTGGGCGGCAGGTCCCTCTTGGAGGGAAGCACCTGCCGCCGAACTCCCGCTGAAGAAGAAAGCAGTGCAGTGGAGCTGCCGCCGGAGTGCCACCGATTGCAATTGCGATCGCGGCTCTTTTTTTTTTTTTTTTTCCTGCTGCTTGGGGCGGCAAAAACCCTGGAGCCGGTCCTGCACAGGATATTAATAAACTTCAGCCCTTTGCACCTAACATTACTGTGAACCAGAATCAGTAGAGTGGTGTATTCTACACATGTATCATGTGCATGCCTGTGTCTGTGATCCTAACCAAGGGCCTGCACCTGCAAATACTTATGCATCTGAGTAACTCAGTGCTTCTCAAACTTTTGTATTGGTGACCCCTTTCACATCGCAAGCCTCTGAGTGTGACCCCTTTATGAATTAAAACCACATTTAAAAAAATATTTAACACTATTATAAAAGCTGGAGGCAAAGCGGGGCTTGAGGGTGGTGGCTGACAGCTTCTGACCCCATGTAATAAGAGATCACGACCCTCAATTTGAGAACCCCTGTGAGTCATCTGACTTCAGTGGGAATATTTGAGTGTCTAAGTATTTACAGGATCTGGCCCAATATAGTATGCTCATTTTCTTGTTACATCATCCAATCCATCCGCTTAGCTTTCTGGAGGGTTGTATCCTTTGGTTTATAGTTTAATAGTGTTCTTAACCTTCAAAGGGACCTTACCCTTCGATTTGACCTCTTTTGGGGGGTATGTCAGCTTTTGGTTCTGTCAGTCAGTGTAGTATACCTTAAGTCTGAAAATTAATGAGCTTTAATGGGGCTGGAAACATTTTCAGTCCTAATGCTACAAGGCAGTGACAAACATTCTTGCCAGATCATCACGTTGTGTTAAGGTTTATTGCTAGAGTATGGTCTTTCTTGTTTGGTGTATTTGTGTTTAATGTAGGAGCTGGTTATGATATTACTATTGACTCTGAAAAGTCTGATATGACTAGCAAGTCCCTATAGGTAAAACAAATGAAAAAGCAAATGGGAATTCCCCTGGGTATGATTTCTGCTTATGGCTAAAGAAACAGAATTACCCCAGATATTATTTGCAAAAGCCTGGCAACAGTTATGTCTTGAGCCATTGAATACAATGCATTTTATTATTTGTGTTTTTGTTTTTAAAAACAGTGCTAATTATTTGTTGAGCATGATGGTGTTTGGAGCTGTATCAAACACAAGAGACATTCCCTTTGGGATTTATGCTCTAAACTCTGATATTGCAAGATGCCCTTCAGAGAGTCCAGTGTGCTGCCATACATGTGTGAGCAAAAGCAAAAGTCAAGTGGTAGGCATAGTCCTCTGCACTGAGAGGTAGCTAGTCATGAGTGCTGGGTAAAGAAGGGGCTATGGTCAAGAGATGTGTGTGTCTGAAGAGATGTGCTTAAGTGCATTTTTCAGCATACAAATTAGGTGCTTAGCTATAGTTTCCCTTCTTAGTCTTTACTTCTGCTGTTAGGCAGGAATAATTTAGCAATCAGGCAAGAGCACTTTGATTTAAATGCAGGCTGAGTGCACTGCCTGTCTGCTCATCTCTTCAGACTTCGCAATACTCCCCACAGGCATTGTGCAGGATCAAACCCTAGGCAGTAATATGCAAGCGTATAAAGTGCTGGGTGAACTGAAGAGCTGTTTATGACAAAGTGGCACAAGTAATTCTTAAATAAATGACACTTTGTATAGCAGACAATTGGGGAAAGGCTTCTCAATGAAGGGCCTGTTTCATGTAGAAGGTTGCTACCTGCATAATCCCAATTATATAAACCTGTTAATCGATCTAAAAAAATGTATTCCAAATTAACCTAATGTGTGATTAGTATGGATCAAAGGGTTTTATTTCAGTATGGGGGGTGGGGTGTCTGTAATTATATGTAATGTTTTTGCCAAGATTGGAATTGAAGTGACAGAATTATCACAATCACAGGGTGACAGAGCAGCCAATCCTTGCTTTCTGTTCTTTATATTCCTCTTTCTCACTTTTCCTTCTGTGCAGCTGGGGAGAAGTCTGGCCAGCCCTCTATTCATCTGATGGCACTAATGATATGGTCTCTTCTCACAGATGATTGGACCAGAGAAGAGCTCTCTTCCCTTTTCTTCTCAGTTTTTGGAAGGCACATGCTTTATTACTCAGAATAGCTTGTTGCAGGCCTGGTCTGTCTCTGTGCTTAGCACTGAGGTCAGCACTGCTACAAGCACAACTTGGGGGGAGACCTTCTCCTAAGAAGGTCAACGGCAAAGCTCCAGTTGATTTCAGTGGGTGCAGCATTACTCCCTTAATCAGCATCTATTATATCATCACCACCTTTACCACATTTATTTCTACATGCTGCTAATGCATTCTGTATCACAGTAACATCAGCCCTGGGATGTTATATAACCTAAGTCAGGAGAAATTGGAGCACTAGTTCCCACTATGTTCAGACAGCTGGTACCGTTTTCAAGGCTTGGTTTTACCACCCAGTGACCTTCCACCTCCCATTTTTCTATAGCTAGTTACTCCTTCCTTTACTACCTAATGAACGCTGGACCTGGTGTGTGTGGTGTCCTGCCGCCCTGCTGCCTCCCATTCCTGTGTGCAATTTCTAATTCTCATGCCACTCCAAACCCCAGTCTCAGGCTTCTTGCCGTGCTCTAGGATATGGAGCAACCCGTGTCCCATTGAGCATACAGAGATGAATGGAAGGAGAAGAGCTGTTGCATCAGAGCACAGGTTAGGCCTTGAAATCATTAGCAAGTTAAGAATGGCAAGACCCTGGTTTCAGGAAACAGGGGGCAAGTAGGTTGCTGGTTCCACCGGAAGTAGAGAAGGGAAAACTAGCTGTTTTCTTGCATAGTGCTGGTGGTGGTGGTGTAAGTGCTTTACAGATACTTTGGAAGACGAGATCCCTCCCTGCCTTGAAAAATGTACAATGGCAATGTGCACATAATAAATGCAGCAGAAATCTCCAGGACTGAATGGTGAAGTTGCATATGAAGCTTTTTGGCCCCACAATATTGTCTGCATATTTTGTAGAAATGGTTTGCCCCCTTCACCTGGGAAGGACTTGATTCTATAGCCCTAAAAGAAGATGTGTGTTTTATGGAGGGACTTGATGCAGCAGAGGTTGCAGGCATTTTGGGGCCTAGTTAATGGCTGATTGGAGCACAACAGTGCTGTAGAGGAAGCAGCCTCATCAGATCTATGACATCGAGGGAATCCTCAGCTGGGCTTGTCTACTGGCTCTACATCCCCTTTGTACTGGCCGACTGGTGGAAAGAGGCCCAGAAAGGTTGAGGAGGATCTTACCTCCAGCTTCTGAATGAATAATTAAATGTCATATATTTGTTAATGTTACAGCTAGTCCCCCTCGGCTTGTGTCGATGAAAGAGCTGATGGAAACAGCAAAAGGAGTTTCCAATATGGCGTTAGCACATGAAATTGTAGTCAATGGAGGCTTCCAGATTAAACCAGCTGAATTACCAGAAGGCAGGTAAGATGGTTACTGATAGAAAGAAAGAAATAGCAGTTTATATCACTCCTTTGGATGTAAAGAGTGGAATATGCAGATACTTTGGGGGAAAAATTCCATGAAAAGAATTGTAATGTGTTTTTTAGCTTTTCACCACTTTTTCATTCTAGCACCACTATTTTACTCTTCTATATTCTTTAACATCCTCTTCCTTTGTAGTAACTATCTAAAGTTGACTCTTGGGCCTGGTCTACACTAGAAAATTTGGTCGGATTAACTATGTCGGTTGGGTGTGTGAAATATCCTCCTCCCTGAGCCAACGTAAGTCCCCATTTAGATAGCGGTAGGTTGACGGAAGAATTCCTACCGACTCTCGGGGAGGCGAATTGCCGTTACGCCAATGGGAGAACCCCTCCTGTCGGCATAGGTAATGTCTGGACTGAAGCGCTGCAGCTGTAGCGTTAGACATACCCTTAAGTTGCTCTTGGAACTGTGAGGAAAATTTAGCAGGGTACACTTTAGTCAAGGCCCTGAGTTTGGTCAAGCTTACTTGCAGGCCTTACACGAAGATCCTGCTTGTTTCTGTGTGTCAAGAGGTAGGAGGAGTCACGGTGGAAAAGTCCCCAAGCAATACAATTTGTAATTTTCCAGGCTTATGAAATATATAACTGCAACAGTTGTGTTAGAAAGGTCGCTGACCGCAAAAGAACAGACAGTGAGTAACAGGAGGGGCCTAGAGGGGGAGATGATTGTTTTTGCTTTTGGCCTGTATTGATTTTGCAATGTATTCCAAATAAGGTAATTAAAACGGAAGTATGTGTAATTTGTCTGTGGTTTTAACCTTTAAAAGCTGGTTAAGGTTTAAGGAGGGCAGAGCAGCTTGCCACTTTGCATGGGGCTATGCTGACTCTCCTTGCATATACGCTCGCATAAAATTAAAGGAGCCTCAGGCATTTTCTGATTCAAACACAACGAGTGGTTAATTTTCCACAACAGAACAAATGGTTACTGCTTTCAGGATTTGCCTGAACTTCCGTGGTTAATGGAGTAAGAATTCCAAGGTAGCTCCAGGCATCTTCAGAAAAGGATCAAGGCCGCATTCAGATCTGGTGTGAACATTTGCAGCTTCAGTAGAGTTGCACAATTAAATCAAAACATTGAAACTTGTAACTTGTTGTTGAAGTAATGGGATTATTTACACTAACTCTGAATTTGATCATCCAATTTAGTAAAAATATCTTAATGCCCATGTATTTTGACAAGCGGTGAGTTGTGCTCAGTCATGAAGGAAATACCTCACTGCTATTACATTCTGGTTTCACTTTTCAAATTTTACCCAAAGGACTTGCACCGCTTCTAGGAAATTAATTGGGTTATGTATTGCTAAGAAGCACTGATGTTGTTCATGTGAAGATGAAATAAATTGATTTTGTGATTTGTCTTCTCTTTATAGATTACTTTTAGAAGTAGCGTTTTCTGGATGCTTTTAAGGGTCTTTTTTTTGTTTTGTTTTTCACCTGCTCTGTATCTTTTTAGCTGTGATGTCAGCCATTCCAAATCATTCCAGTTTTTATACTCTTGTGCCTGATTAAAATGGCAGTTTTCTCCTCTAAACCTCTCTAATTCATTACATGTAAGATACTAACTTTGATATTGTTGTGTTTACTAACAGCCTGGAGAAAACTGTAAAGGAGATTGTACATAAAGCTTTCTGGGACTGTCTGGAAGCCCAGTTAAGCGAAGATCCACCAACATATGATCAGTCAATTAAACTTGTGGGGGAGATTAAAGAGGTAAGAAGGTGTGACATCAGAAGTAATTTACAGAGATTACATGGCACAGATACGCAAACTGTATACACACAGTTGTTATACAGCGATGGCAAAATGCTCTGTAGAAGTCTAGACGATAGCTTTATCTATAGGCTGTATGGACACATGGGGGAAAAATAATCAAATGCGAAAGCAAGAAATGCCGAGTCATGTTAGATGAAGGGAAGGTTGCGGGTAATGTTACTTTAATAATTCTGAGGTTGCAGTAGCAAAATGTGACATTAATTATTTTTGCTACAATAGCACTTAGAGGCACCAATCTAGATTTAGCAAAAAAACCCACCATCGAAAAAACCCTCCCTGTCCCAAAGAGCTTACAATCTGAATAACACCAATGCAGTATAGAATGCAGAAAAACTATGATTAAAAAATATACTGTGTAATTTTTGTGGCCCTATGTTTTGAAAAACTATTAAGACGGCATCTGCCATAGAAATCCAGCATGAAGTTGGTTGTTAATTCAGACCATTATTCAGTTCCTTTGTAAGATGGTGAAACAATAATGTTGTTTGTTGTGAAAAACTAACAAAATGAAAATTTGTTTTCTTTCAGACTCTTCTATCTTTCTTATTGCCTGGTCATACTAGATTAAGAAATCAGATTACTGAAGTTCTGGATCTGGAGTTGATAAAGCAGGAGGCAGTGAACGGGGCCCTGGATATTTCTAAGCTGGCAGAATTCATCATCGGAATGATGGGGACCCTTTGTGCTCCAGTTAGAGATGAGGAAATTAAGAAATTGAAAGACATTCATGAAATAGTCCCACTATTCAGGTACTGGAATGACGATAAGGAATTGCAAGGAATCAGACTGTGGGTCACTTAATTAATTTCAGATTTGCCTGTAGATCCTTGTTAAAGATCCAAATTTTACTTGTGCATGCTGGTGACATAAACAGTCCGCTAGCAAAAAATTCTTTCTAGAAAAATATAAAGCAAGCAGAGGGGGAAAACTATAAAGAAGAAAATTCCAGCAGCTATTAGCAAGGACCCTTTTGGTTCTGGTGGACTGAAGGTATTTCTATGTAGCTTTGTGTAATTGGAAACAATCATTTTCTGAAATGGCATATTTAGGTAAGAGAATCTTTCCCTGGATATTGGGAGACCGTCTTAAGAAAAAGCATGAATTCCTTGTTCACTTTTCCTTTCTGCTGATATACATTAAATAATTTAGAAAATAATAAAGTTCACTCAGCTTTAGGGTGGTCTTCTACCAATTCTTCCTTCATTTCTCCCCCTCCACCTCCTTTCTCATACGTAATAAAAGAATATATTACAGGTGTTTAAAAGTGGAAAGCATATAGGGCCTGGATATGTCTGATGCTATTTTCCGTTTTGTTACTATCTCATTTAAATAAATTGTGCAAGTTCTCAACAGTTATAGGGAATTTTGTTAACTGTCATCAGTTGTTTATTGAGCCATTTTGTTGACACAGGTCAGAGTATACACATGTATAGTGATAAGCCTCATGTTAGACTTTCCTAAATTCAGCATGTGATGACGTGTCCCAAGAGAACTGATCTGTGAAAAGGACTCTAGTACATTCTCAGAAGTTTCTTTACAGGGGAACAAGCCTCATTACCCTGGCGCTCTTTCCCAAGACTTCAAGCTCCATATAAATACTTACCATGCTTTTTTAATGTTCTTAATAGCTCATTTCCTTGGACAGTCTATGCTAAGTAAGTCTTGCAAACTACATTTTAAACATGTGCAGCCCTGCTTGAAAAAATAACATCTTTTTTTCTTTTCTTTCTTTCTCCAGAGCAATTTTCTATGTATTAGACTTAATGAAAATGGACATGGCTAACTTTGCTGTCAGTAGCATTAGGCCGCATTTAATGCAACAATCTGTTGAATACGAAAGAGAGAAGTTTCAGAAGATTTTTGAGAAACAGCCAAGTATGACTTTTTTTTCCTCTTCTAAATTATGTGCCTTTGCATGTTGGCGTCACAAACACAAAACAACCCACCAAATTCAGTATTTTGTTACATTGGTCCATAATTCAAATAGAGATACCTCTGGTCCCTAAGCTTCAATTCAAGAAATTTACCGGTACAACAATTCTGCATTTCAAAAGAAAAAACAAACCCAGACCCAGGATATCAGTATAATATATGACACTATAAATCAGCATCAACATGCTTGTCTGTAGTACTGCCAGATTAATTTGTGGTTTCCATCCAAGAGGTTCTCTGTGTTCAATCTGTTTTGGTATCTTGCAGAAGTTCTGAATCATAAAGTAAATAAAATGCATCTCAGTAACTAGCACCATGGGTAGTAGGAAAGACTAGTAGTGGTATTATTTGAAAACTATTCATGGGGGTGAAAAAGATAACTCCTGAAAATAAGATTTTTACCAAAATGCTTTCTTTCAGATTCTCTAGACTTTGTCACCGACTGGCTGCAAGAAGCATCAGATGATCTTGCCAATTTGAAGTGTAAAAATCCACCTTCCCCTGGTGTTGGTGCTGCTGCTAGTGGAGTTCCTGTATTGTGTCCTGCTGCTGTGCAGAATTGGGCATATCTAAAGCTGCTTAAGTGGGATCATGTGCACAGGCCTTTCCCAGAAGTAGGTATTTAAGAGAAGACGTAGCTTCTTCTATTTAATTTTCTACACTGTTTTTGGTGATATAGCAGAAATCATTTGGATCCATAACCTTGTTCTTGACATAAAATACTAAAAGATTTAGGATTTAACTGGAGCTCTTGCAGTTCTTTTAATAGGATAACTCCATTCTGAAATCTTTCTTTTTTTTTTTCTTTTTCAAAACTGAAGTTTAACTGAAGGTGAGGTAGCGTTATCTACTGTATAGATCACTGGACTTGGAATCAGGAGATTTGGGTTCTGTTCCTGGCTCTGTGTCACTGCACAAGTCATTTCCTTTTCTGTGCCTCTGTCTTCCCTCCCACCATTTTTCTGTCTTGTCTATTTAGATTGTAAGCTCTTCAGGACCGGGATAGTCTAATACTTTGCACAGTGCCCCGCACAGGAGTGTTCCAATCTCAGTGAGACCCCTGGATGCTACTGTAATACAAATCATAATGTATTCTTTTTATCAGGTTACTTCTTTAACAGGTGTTCCTTTAGGGAGTTCCACTATGAACTTTCTGTATATGATTTTTGTAATTTTCTGTGGGTTATATATGTATATATGTCTCAAACACTGTCACATGGGCTCTCACTACAGCGGTTCATAAACTGCATTATGTTATGTGAGTTGCAGCTATTGTAAAGAAAAAAGATGCTTCAGAGTTCTTTCTGCATGGCTGAGCAGATGTTTTGATTACTAATGTCTGGTTTTATGCATGCAAAATGTCTGTTTAATAGCTGTTTGTGTATGAGGCTCACAGCATAAATCTCGGGGTTTAGGATTTTGCAGGAGAAGAATTGTCTGTCTTTCTGTCTTGAATCAACTGTCTCTTACCTTCTTATCTTTAAGAGCTGGACGGCTAGTTCATTGCTGGGAAGATTCTGAACCCAAACCTCTGAATTTAAACTAGATTTACAACCTTCAGCTTATTGCAGAAGCAGTGCAGTTAGATTCTGTTGTACCACTATAAACCTAGAGTTATTCCATTGACTTTGACTATTGTATTCAGTTTGATGGAGGAGAATCATAAGGGATATGATATGTCCAGAACTGACATTGAGTTAAGTAATCAAACAGCTGTTTGCCCACCCAGTCTGAACACTCTACAAAATCTTTCCCCTTTATGGTAGTTGTAACTTGTATCTTATGAACCATCTAATGTATTTCCCTGTAACTCTGTTTTGAGAGGAAGGCACATGTGAGAGAGTTCAGAAAACTAACATTCACAACTGAGCTACAAAAGTTTACATTGTTCACTATAAATTATGATTGGTGTAATGTGATCCATTAATTGATAACTCTCCTGCTTTATTTTGAATGTAGTAACCCAATACGTTTTAACTTTTTATCTCAAAAGGAGAATATTTTTATTCGTTTGTCTTGAAACAAATCCATCTGTAATAGAAGCTGAGTAATTCAAAGATGAAACATAAGCATTTTTTTTAAAACATTCTTTTGTGAATTGAATTAATGCTCATTAAAGCGAGGGACTGAAAACATTAGATAAAGCCAGGCATTGTGCAAGTTTACCAACATAGCTCTGTTAAATCACCTTGGTTCTCACCTGCTAATCCCTGATACTCCACTCCTGGATCTTTCTGGAGCTCAAACTGCCTATCATGCTGAGTTTTAATAAATGTAAATAGTGGTATTTGGGATGGAAACAAAGGTCCTCTAAGCACTAAGATGAAACGTTTAGTGACACTTAACCTTGGGTCTACCTTAGGATAAAAAATGTATAATGGATACAAACATCTTCAGGGCATAAACCAGCCACTAACTAACCTGTGTAGAAAGATTTCTCCCATAGGAAGGTTATTCTATAATTGTTCATTGTGGATTTCTTGCACTGTCCACTGTTATAGGGAAAACATCAGATTAGATGGACCATATTTGACTAGACTGATTGTGTAATTAGGTGTTGGAAATAAAAGACTGGTGCACTATCCCACTGCAACACCAATCCCTTGAAGGGTCCTAGAGAGAGAGGAATCTCTAGTAATTATCTAACTTTAACCATAGTAAAAGCTTTTAATTGGAAGAGGAGTGTTTTCTGAGTATTGCATCTTTTTTTATATACTAACAGTGACATTGAATTCTACTGCTATCTGGGAAATCAGGTTTTACGAGTGAATTTGGAAATCTTGTAGGAGGAGCAAATGGAGATAAAAAGCCCTCTCTGGGCTTCCAAACATGCTGCTTACAGAGCACCCCTTATTGGATTTTACTCAGAGTGGCATTGGTATCACTGGCCCATCCTTCAAATGAATGGAATACTGATACAATTTTGAAGTCTGTGTACTAAAGGAATTCAGTTTTCAGAATAATCTTCATTATGTTACATGGCCTCACAATTTCATTTTCACTATACTTTGTTAGCCCAGCATTTTGATTTTACTCTGTCTTTGCAGACATTGTTAATGGACCACACCCGCTTTCAGGAAATGCAGCTGGAGCTGGAACAGCTCACCTTGACTGGTGCTATCCTCCTGGTCATGTTCAATGTAGTAGGTGCAGCGCTTTCCAATCTGCCAGGGTTTGCTGACAAAATCAAAACCATTATAAAGGTGTTGTTGACAGGAATGCACCTTCCGTGAGTATCTGAATGACTCCTACAGAGCATTTCTCAACTATGTTATGTTCAATTGTGGAAGTGGTGTTCAGTGGCTTAATTTTGTTGTGATCCTAGTGAGTATTGATTGCATGGGCTTCTCTTACTCTCTTGACTTCAAGAAACTTAGGGAAGGATAGAAGGGACGAGTGATTAGAATGGAGGGCTTTCACTCACGCAAGCATACAAGGCCAGCAGTTTTTTCTAAGGAAATTAACCACCTTATTCCTTTCCTCATCATCCGACATGCCTGTGCCAAACAATTCATTTGCTGTCATTACTTATTTCATGTGAAGTCTTCTACCAAGTCCACAGCCTTTTGTTGGCAGTTAACCATGCTTCATAGCTTGGACCAGTCTCCCTCCATCCTTCACAAAATCGTTTGTTCTATACATGTGTGCAGACACCTGTTGGTTTAGGATGACTGCCATAGACAGTGGTGGTGAGAGGAACCAGTGTTTTGTTAATATATAGGCTGCTCAAATCAATATAATTGGACTGATTGTAAAGAGTCAAAATAAATGACTAAGCAACAGTCCTTAAGGAATGGTTTACTCCTTCATGTTCTCTCTAGATCCTTTAACCTGAGTGAATCTTTGGCTACTGTTGGTGAGAAGGTCTGTGCTGAAGTTAATAGCTGTCTTTCCCAACATGGATTCACGCCATTCACAATTGAGAAAGAGATTGCGCTTAAAGGACAGATCCAGACATTGGGAAACTCTGACAACACCATATGCAAGTTGATAGGTAATCTTGGAGTGTATATGCAGTGTTCTCAAACATGCTTTTTTCTTTTGCTACTAGTAAACTCATTGAATAACCTGTTTCGTATGATTTAATATTGATTATTTAATAACACTTGGTTCTGATGTATGGTGAGCCATTAGACAAAGTTGAGTGCCTTACCTTGACCTCTTGAGCAGCTCAGCAACTCTGAAAATCAGGTCAGAATTTAAGTGTAGTTGCCCAAGTTTCAACTGTAGAAGTGATCTTTGAATTCCTAAACTTGGATCTTCACTGAACTGTCCAGCCACCTGCATCACCTGAAGTTGTAATTATTTAAAGTGATGATCTTTTCAGACAGTAGAACATAATGTTGGGATCTGTGCTCGGAGGAGTCTCTGGACTGAAGTACCTAACACAGGGTGTGCTCACCTTTTTTTTTTTTTTTTTTTGGTAATGCACCATGGAGGAAGATCACATGCATTGTTCTTGTTTTGTATTTAAAAACACCTTGGTCCTTTTCCCCCCCTAGATTCTCGAATCCAGACATTTTTGGAGAGCTATCTGACTTCTGGTCATCAGAAATCGTTTCCTGCTATTCCTGGGGGATTAGGCCCTATTCAAAGAGAGATGGAAGAAATTGCTGTCAAGTATGTTCGCCTTGTCAACTATAACAAGATGGTGTTCAGCCCGTACTATGATGTGATCCTCAGCAAACTACTGAATAAGGAAGAATCCCAATTGTTAGGGTAGTCAGAAGAATCATCATACCAGTTTGTATGCTATCTAAATAGTGTTAATTTTGTCTGCTAAAAAAAATTGCAATTAACTTGGCTTTGGAAAATGGCATTCCATTAAAACATAGTTTTATTACTGTAACTCAATAGCACTGATTCTGAAGGGGAAAATTATGTACAAGTTGGGATAGGCGCTTTGAATTAAATGGTAAATAGATGCAATTTTAGCATAACAAATTATGTTTGTTAATTTTATGGCTGTAGTTTTTGCTACTGAGCAGATGTTAGATAAGACTAAACAATTGTACAACCAGACTGCATTTTTAAATTGCGGATTTTGTGGGAGGCTTTTTGTAGCATTCTAACTCTCCAATTTACCATGAAGTTAGTGTATGCGTTCATCTAGCGAAGATTAGCAAAGGTCTCTTCCATACTGAGTGATTTGGCCTTCTGAAATCCTATTTTAACAACTGAAGAAATAATTTTAAATTTGAGATGTAAGAAACTTGAATAATGGTGGTTAAGAGCAGGCCCAAACATAGCACTTTATTGTAATAGTATAAGGCTCCTAGTCTTTCTGCTAATCACATTTTTCTATAGCAATTTTTGCTCTCTATCTGCAAATAAGTTACCAAAAACATGATATAATTATATTTTGTAGTGAACTTTCTGGTTATCAAATAACTGTCTTCTACTATGTACAGTGTTACAAGGGTGACCGTCTATAAGATTGCAGCTGTATTTATCTCTTTGTAAAACTTTCAGGTGGGCCAAGAGAAAAATGTTTTGATAAGAGTGGTATTTCTTGCCTTTCTTTTGCTGGTAGTTGACTCCTTTTTATGTGAAATACCAATTTAAAAAAGTAAACATTTTAACATTTTCAGAAGATGGATAAAGACTTATGCATTGAATTTCAGGCTTGAGGAAATTTCCTTTTTTTTTTTTTTTTCTAAAACTGTGTGACTTATCAGACAATTGTATATGCTCATAGTTTCAGAAATATCACTGAAATTGAAACATACCAATAATTTCTTAAATATTTTAAACAGTGACTTTAAAAGGTATAGTAGGAAATGAACTATTTAAAGTTCATTTGAAGTCATGGGAAAATATTATTTAGTGTTTTAGATGCTTTTTCACTTTTTACAGATGTTCTTGAACTCAAAGTATTTTAGATTCTTGAGAAGATAACTAGCAAGATGTTCTCTAAATGCACTCGGAAGGATTTCTGATCTTAATAATTCATAAAATATGGAAATTTAAACTTTTCTTGGAAGTAAATATAAGGTTTAGGACAGTTAAAAGCAAAATTGAAACTTTCTTCAGCTGATAGAGCCTATCAGGTTTTGAGTAAGAAATGGTTGCCAAAGTTCTTAACATAAGCTCACTTCACCTTATATTACCTGAGATGCTAATAAATGATAGGCTGGTACCTTGTCCTAAGAGTTCTGGGGCGGGGGGATGCTATGACAAAAATAGAATATTTATTGTATTCTAAAATGAAGAATTTAAAAGAGGGCCTCTTTTTTGACACTATTGATTAATAAAATAATAGACTAGTTGACTTGTCAGTCACATTCAACAGAACAGGGGTAAGAAGGGAGGTACCCTGGAGTACTTATTCTAATACTTACACTTCCCTTTGCATTTTGAAATTTCATTAGTTCCTAGGGCTAGAACTGAGATCGGATGTACAGCTCTAACAGTTTTCTGCTCTATGGGGAAGATGGAATAAAATAACAATAGCTTTACTTGCTTGATGTATCACCACATTAGCGAATTAAATTAATCTCAAACTTTGGTTGCACAATGTGAAACAAAGCTTACCTCATTTTTATGATTACAAAACTAACGACAATATTAGGAAACCATTTTCTTTGTTGGATGGTTCTTTTGGCTGAACTGCTGAAAATATATATTTGAACATTCTTTAGTAAATTGAAAATAAGTAGCTTAAGCTCAAAAGTTTATCTAGCACTATTTTTTTTGTACTGTCCATGTTCTATTCTACTCTTGGTCTCACTAGTGCACCTCAATCCCTTTGTTCTCTGCCTGTGGCATATAATAGTCTAGTCTTCTATGGGTTGTAATACTTTGGCCTAATTTCAGTTGTTGGGTTTAGTGTGCAGGTGCTGGGTGGTACTGGTGGCCTGTGATACACAAGAGTTCAGACTAGATGACTCTGACCTTTAAACGCTATACTTTTCATAGATAGAAGTTACTGAGGGCTATTAGAGAGATACATTTCTTGCTCTTGTCCTCAAGCATTGGTGGTACATTTCTCCATACCTTTGTGTAGCGTCAGTGTGATCTTAACTCTCTTGTGTATTCACAGTGGATGCTTCAAACCTATTACAACAGATGGTGCTCTTGAATTGCAATGGCCCAAATGCTGCTGCAGCTCCAAAGCTATGTTTTGGTTTTCACCTCAACAATTCCTGAGAGAGATGAAGGTTAGAAAACAGAAAACAAACTACTCTGCTTGTGATAGTCTTGTTTATGAGATCTAAGTGTACCGGTTCTAAATTGCTGGGGAAAAGGACATAATGCGCAAAGTGATCAGTACATCTTTCTAGTACCACTACATCCATTTTTGTTATGATGCGAGGGCAGTGGTATGGGATAGGGAGGAGGGACATAGAGACATAGCTGAACTGTTTTTTGTTTTGTTTTGTTTTTTTAATGGAATTTATCATTTTCACACTCCTCTGTACATTCTGGTTCTTAGGCCATTGGCACAGTTCCTAGTGTAATTTCTAGCCCAGTTTTGTAGATTCAAGTTGTTAAGTGAAAGCTCCCAAACTTCTGACTACTGTACCCTGAAACCTTTTGAGTGATTATTTCAAGGTAGAAACAAGACCAAGACTGATGCCAAAATGAGAAGTAGGAGTCATGAGCTGATAGCCTTAATCCTCAATTTCACATCCTAACATTTTCAAACCTGGGTCGTGTGCTCAGCCCTCCTGAAAATAAAACTACTTAAATCAGATGTTTAAATATGGAGTTAACCACCCAGGTCTGAAAATCTTTGGAGTAGGTGTCTAAGTGAGGAATAAGCACACCAGTAGCAGATGAGTGGTGACTGACACGACTTGCTCTCAGCCCGATATGGCTTTTGTGGGTGAACTTTCTTATTTATGTTGTGCTATAGAAGTGTTTGGGAAATCCTGCACAGAGTTCCAGGCTTAGACTTTAGTAACTCCAGTGGTTCCCCTACCAGCTTTGTTTAAAAATACACTGAATCTGTTTTGGTTTTCTTACTACATTTATCACTGATCGCTTACAAACCAACCTACAAGCTTAATGCTAAACTGAGCATACTGAAACAGCAGAGACTGCATATGCTTAGCATTCATTGAGTAAATGCTGTGATAAGTACAGTGTCAGGATGGGTGATTCACTGTATGGATAAGCAATGGTCAAATACTGAATTGTCAGATAAATGTATACTTGCTTAATGTAGGAGATCATTAGACAAAGCTGCAAAGTCCAGATGTCCATGAGTGCCAGCTCCTGCTTACTGTTCTCAACACACACCTGTGCATGTTGCTCATGTGGTCAGTATAGCAAGTCCCGTCTTTCTTAATATTGTGTTTTGTTCCTAAAGCTTTATTAACTTTACATTTAAAAAAAAATCTGGGTAGCAGGCACATTGGTCGAGTGTGGGGTGCTGTACTAACTGAGAACCAACGACTCCATGTTTGGACTTTGTCAGTCTTGCAGATAGTGTAAGTTGCTGCTGTGTTGTAATGTTTATTTTGGGCATTTGTTACCTATTACTAAATTTTAAGTGTGGCTTTTTTAAGTTACTATATGTCACATTTCAGTTACTTTCCCCAGATGTTCTAATTGTTGAGTGACAAGCAAAACTGATAAATATTCTTCTCATAAAGTCCCTTTAAAAAATAAATTCAGATAAGTATGGCAACGTAAGCTCTCAGGCCAGCAACTGGAACCTGATTCAACTTCTGTGTGTTGCTTCACGCAGCCACATTTGCTCCTTAGTCTAGAGTTCTGTGCCAAACAGATGAGGGCCTACCTCTGTAAATATCCCCCTCTACCTTGTTTCCCATCAAATGAAAGTATGGTCCTGCAGGTTACTAAGCAATTCCTATTGCAAATCCAATTTACACAATGTGAAGAATATACTTTACTGGCTGAATATGTCCACCTCTTCAAATCTCACTAGCCACCACTAAACTACAGCTCTCCACATGAGTGGTTGGAATTTGTTTGTCTTATGTAGTAAGAGCCTGTATAATCTGGAGAAAAAATAATGCTCTAATTATTAAAGTGCAATGTTGAATATTAAGGTGCAAGTTTAAATGCAATCTAAGAGATGTACCATTAACTTATTTGAAAATGACTGCAGTGGTTTAAAAAAAAATCTTAATATATTTAATAGCTTGTTTTTGCCTGTAAACTAAAGACAGTAATGATGGATAAAATTAATGCAGGACTAACAGTACTTCTGGAAATTTCAATATACAAAGTGTGCATCTGATAACTTATCTTTCTGTGTTGTCAGTTCTTTTAATTTTAAATTGCTTTGGAATGAGGAAATGCATTATCTTCCAATATTTTGGGGAAGGGGCAGGGGTAGAACTCTGAAACCATCATGAGGAATTACCTCCCAACAAATTTATCTCTTTTGAGGCTGCTTTGTTTGGTTGATGTAAGAGTGTATACATAAAATCTGAATGAGACATGAAGTTTTTGATATCTTTTTATTTTAATGGAATGTTTTTTCCATTTTAAAACTACAAAACAGATTCCATACATTCTGCCATAAATAAAAACAAACAATAAGGCAGGACACTACATGAGCAAACTGAGAACAACTGTTTTCCAGGAACTGTGAATTAAAAATGCTTCACAATTATAAGCCATCCAGTTTTTAAAATAAAACTGTTGAAAGCCCCACAAGACTTCAAGTGGTAGATGTAAACACACTTGAAGAGGAACAAAATGCAATTCAGACATTTTGTGCTATTGTTTTTGAAAAAACCTAATTTTGTTTAGAGCACTTTCTAAGACTCTGCTGATCAAGAACCATACAGTATAAAGAGGCACCACAGTAACAAAACCTCATTGCTGAGATGTTTGTTAAAAACGGTTGTCCCTTTTTAAACATTTGACATAAGAGGCAAAAAAATCTCTTAATACAAGTCTTTCACAGTCTGATTTGGAACTTGTTTCATCGGATTCTCTTTTGCTGTCGTGCTCTGTAGATGTCATGTACAGGAGGAACCACGGATCCCTTCTCCTCTTCATCATCAGAATCTTCATTTGGTCTCTTGACAGCTTTATTGAACATGGTATTATTTTCCACAGGTCCATTGCCTTCCACAGTTAATTCAGGCAGGCCTCCGGTAATTATTCTTACAGCTTCATCAACAGCTTTGGAACAAGAAAGATAAATTGGCTTCAGAAACAAACTGGTTTTTCCTTGATGAGGAAAACAAGTCAGCAAATTATTAAACTGCTCTGGACACTCTGCAGGTGTACTGAGACACACTGCTGAAAACAGAAGAGAAATGAGTTGCCCTTTGACACCAGGTGAGAGTCAGGATTTCCTACTACTGCTTTTGACAAAGGCTATGCTGCTATAGAAGAGTTAAATCAAAGTGTGCTGCCAAGGGGGGGAGTAGACCTCACATTGAGGACTGTAGCTTAGTTGCTAAAGCAGGATGTTTTGGCTGTGAAATGTTACATTTCAGAAACTTTCTAACAAGTCATTCCTGCCACGTTTCACTTAACTTTATTCTTAACAGTTCTGTAATACAATGCTTGATTAGAATTTAACAAGGACATGAAAAAAGATGGTTCATTTAAGCTACTGATTAGATCCACTGCATTTTGGACAATGAAGAATTTTGCCATTTTACTCCTTACAAATGTTTGAGAGAGTGTTTTCAGGATACTATAACTTAAAAAATTAAGGCACCTTCTCCATTTAGGGAATTCTCAAAATCTAAGTCATCTCACTAGATGTCAATTTTGCAAGAAAAATGAGTGGGCTGAAAACTATACTCTACTGCATGGGAAAACATCTTCAGGAAAAAGTCAAGTGAAATTTACTGCTCTGACTTTTGAGTCAGGTCAGCTGCATTCAACTTTCAGAAAGAACTGATGTCTAAAGTACTCTACTCCATAAAAGGAAAATGCTATCTTTAATGTCCCTGCCTATGGTGACTTTCTCCTTTAACAAGAGAGACTTAAGTTTCAGGTCTGGTCACTTTCTCAGCATCTCCACCCTATATGGGATCTCTCTGCAGCCCTAATGTGTCATGTTCTACTCTGAGCTAGGAGTTTTATAGGGGACCAGACTCATAAGGTAAAGAAAGACACTTGATCAGTTTCGATCACTTTTTGAGTATACAGCCCCATTCTGAACTGTTACTGCATACTCTAAAATGGCCAATGCTTTTTAAGTTTGTGAAATGTGTATGCCCAGGTCCAGCCCTGGGGTTTTTATTAGCTGAGTTATGAACCATTCACCAAAGGAAATTAGTGCACTAACAGAAACAATAATGAATCAGAGAATTACAGAAATATACTGACCCAATAATTCTCATTTCTTTATTATAGGGAAATCTCAGATAATCAAATGACAGCAAGCAACAGCCTAATCTCAGTACAGACTTCCTCTGTAAGAGGCTATATAGCTATCCCCATACTCACCTTGCACTGCCATGTTGCTACTTCAATGATAGGGGAAAAAAAAAAAAAAAACCACCACCACCACTTACTTTCTGGCATTTTGCATCTTCGAAAAATCTCCATGAGTTCATCCACTTGCACAAAAGGCCCCTGTTATTGGAGAAGAATTTAGATGACTGACTAGGAAATATCTACACATTACTGGAAGCATTAAGTAGCACAGTATATATAATTCATTCAGTAAAGCACGCTACTGAAGTGTCTGTACCAGTTGTGAAGCCTGTGGAATATATTAAATTATTGAAACAAACCTGAAAACACACAGGAGGTGGGAGGAGCTTCATTAAAACTACAGCAGCTGGTGGGACTGGAAATACACCGCCTGGCACAGGATGCAAACCTGGAGCTATTGAGAAAAAGAACAGTATAAATCAAATGTGAATGGCAAAGTAACTTAAGCTTTCGAGCTCTTGTATATGACAGAAATAATCTAAAAGTACATTTTGTCATCATCTTCAGCTATCTGAATCCTAAAGTATAAAACAGTAGTTCTCAAACTTTTGTACTGGTGACCCCTTTCACATAGAAAGCCTCTGAGTGCGACCCCCCCCTTTTAAATTAAAAACACTTTTTATATATTTAACATTATTAAAAATGCTGGCGGGACTTAGGGTGGAGACTGACAGCTCATGACACACGCCCCCCGTGTAATACCCTCACGACCCCGAGAGGTCCCGACCCCCAGTCTGAGAACCCCTGGAATAAAACAACCTACATCGTCTTATTACAGCTAGCAGAAGCCTCGGGGCCAGATTCTGCAACCCTTTATCATGCTTACCTTAGTCTGGCCTCTGTTCAGCAAAGACTTAAGTCTATCCCAATCCAGCAAAGCACCTAAGAACCAACTTAACTTTAGATGTGCATAAATTCTTTTGAAGTCCCAGTGGGATTTAAGCAGATGCCTAAAGTTGATGTTTTTCAGAACAGGGGCCTTCATGAGTAGCTCAATTAAATTCAATGGGATGGCTTAATCTGAGTTAGGGGGTGGTAACAGGCCCCTGAACGAAATCTTTTTAACCTGAACATGACTAAACTCTTGACTTACGTGCTAAATGTCTTGGCTGAAATGGAATCATCTGCTGTGTGTCTGGTTTTGGGTATTCAGGTTTTCTGTCCACTTCATCTTTTAGAACAGGCACTATAGAAGGAGCCACCACGGGGTCTGGAATTATGGCTGCTAACTTGGCACGTGAGACATCCTGAAAACACAAATTAGAGAGCACCGAACCAGGGAATTTAGTAATTTCATGTTTTAAATTACACAAAGCAATATCATAGTAGGAATTAAAGATAGATTGACAATCTCAACTACGTTTTTTCTAATGTTTTCTGAAGACATTTAGTTCAATCTATTCAAATGACAGTTCTGCTTTGAGGCCCCAGCTGAGATCAGACTCCATTGTTCTAGGCACAGAACAATGATTTAGGGCTTGTCTAAATACAAGGTGTACCAGCTTAACTTAAATGGGTTTAAAAACAGTTAAACTGATGCAAATCACGGTGTGGACACACTTTTTTGTGTGTGTTTAAACCTGACTTATAATGGTTCATCTTGCATCTGCAAAACATTTTCTCTCATCTCATTTGTGGAAACAGCTGAACCATTTTAACTGAAATGTCACCAAAAAAAGAAAAAACAATGTCAGTATGAGGCCTGCACCCAGCATTGGAAATTTTAGCTCAGCAGAAATTTAGCAAAATAATAAGATACTGTTTTCAGTATCTTAAAATGGAAAATTTTAGGCAACCTTAATTAAAGGCATTGCTACTTGCACCATCTGAAACACTTGGTTGTGTCTGTATATTGTGTGTATTTATAAACATTTTATGTTAAAAAAAAAAAAACCTACACCACACACACACATATTGTTAAGTATGAGTCCACGAACAAAAAGCCTGAACACCAGCTCTGCTTCCAACAAGGATTGTTTGTAAACAATGTTTAGGCCCAGTCCTCCATACATGAGCAGTTCAATTGAAGCCAATAAGCCAGTTCTCATAAGGAGTACTCACATGAAGCAGGCTCGCGTGATCAGGTTCTTTATGAACAATTTTGGAACACAACAAGTGACTCTGAAGCACCCTTTCTGAGAGATGTGATTCCAGTGTCCTTCCTCTTAGCAGAAGTGGGAAACAAAACAATCCTTCCAGCAAACAAGCTCTTATTGCTCTCTCACTTGTTTACCTATTTCACATTGCACACAAAAACCATCTAGTCTTATCCCTCAATTACTATTTCCCCAAAACTTTACATATCGCAAAAAATTAAAACATCAGAAAAAAATACACTCAGGAAAAACTAAACTGTGGTCAAAACATTCTTGGAGCTTAACAGACTTAGAACTGCCGGTACCACAGATCAGATACAAGCACTTGGCACATTCTATTAAATAGTGACTGACATGCCTGAGGCTCTCAGCACTAACAGAAGTATGGTGGTTATTAAAGGCAGTGTCAAATCCACCTAGGACAGGACAGGCAGATTTTCTCAGTCCTCCTGCTTAATATCATGTTCAATCTCGGTCCAATCCTGCCATCAAAGTCAATGGGAGTTCTGCTATTGACTGAACAGCAATTGGGCTCATTGCTCTAATATTTGTCTTTTTGATGTTTGTTTTAGCAGAGGAATGTCTGATCTTAAATGCCCATTGACTTCAGCAGGAATTTTGCTTGAGTAAGGATCTCAGAATTAAGCCTGCACTGAGGATTTGGGGACTGCAGGGCAAAGGCATTACTGCACCAATCTTTTGTTGATGGAGACAAAAACTGAAATATTAATTTAGGCAAAGTAGTGTGTGTTAGTCATGTTCTCTGCCCCCCAATAGTTAATGCCTGGCACTCAAAGAACCAGCAGCCTAGGACTGCCTGAAGTTTTCATTTTACTGCCCAATACCATTCCAAGTGAAGGACTGAACAGAAAGGCTGTGAGAACTACATTAATTCCTGGTTTAACTTGGAGTTAAATCAGGGATGAATTAGACCGATGCTTTTAACTCCATTCTAGATCAGATCTGGGTCCAGCTAAAACAACTAAAAATTAAAAGGAGCCTATGTTAATAACAGCCCAATCTTGCTTTATTTGAAACTCAGTGGCAAAAATCAATGGCAAAACTTCCACGGGAGCAGGATCAGGCTCAAAAAATGAAAGAATAAACCCTAATAAAAAAATGCACCCCATTTTTATTTTTTCTTGTCTGTCAAGGAAAACTTTAAGGCAAGTGCAAGACGAGGTGAGACAGTGTTACAGGATTGCACCAGATCTCAAAAGAACTATCACAAAATTAAATTTTCTCAGCTACCTACCTTGTAACCAAGAGCTTTAAGTTCACTTGCAGAACAAGGGTACAAATCCATGAACTTGTACCTATCTACCAGCAGAGCTGTCTCTTTACCCTCGTATTCTTCTTTGAAGGCTGTAAACCTCCGTTTTTCCACTTTAAGTATACTAGCTAGATCACCAATGTTACTTTCAAAAGCTAAAAACCGGGCCCAGATTTCTCTGCGAAAGAAAACAGGTAAAGGGAATGAATGATTGTTTGGGGGAAAGCTATGCTGAATCCCTCCTACTTGTAAAGATACACAAGATGACAAACTCCAATAAAAGGGATTAGGAAGTATGGACATTACCATTTAATAAATAACTTCAAGTATCTATTTTATGTGCATGCATAATAGGTAACACTAATACTATGCTCCTAATAATCTCTCTCATTTTTATAACACCTTTCCTTCCAATAGACCTTATAGCATTTTACAAACTATATACAACAAGCACCACTGCAGTGGTGTGGAGGGCAGCAAGAGAGAGAGACCAACCAATGCACCGTGTTCTGCACAATGGTAAATCCCAACTTCTTTGCAGAAAATCCCACACAGCTTGGTAAGAAGGGATCTGAGCACATATACCTGGGCTTAATTCAACTTTCATTTTAGCTTTCCCGCCCACCTTTGAGGAGAATTTGGCTTCTCAACTCTATACCTCAGTTCCCCTTTCTTTGAAATGTGGATAAAAATTCTTCTTTCTCAGAGGATCAGAAGCAACAAACGGGTGCATGAATGAGCAGAGCAGTGGAACATTTGACTATGATGCATAGGTCTTGTAACGTAAGGCTTGTGGATGTTTCCCTGGGGGGAGCACCTGGGTTTGTAGTCTTGTTGGAAGAACTGCCTTTAATAGAGGAGAGGGTGGAAGCATGGCTGACAGGGTTAAGGACCAGATAGGAAAGGGCTGCAAACTCATCTATGATCCTTTTGGATTGTGGTTATTGCTCTGTTTTTTGTAAAGTCCCTCTCCCATCAGTTCCCATCTCACCTTCTCTCAGGTGCCTGCATTATTCCCCACAATCTTTCCCTTCCTTTCCCAAAATGGCAGGGAACAATATTGTGATCATCAGTACCACTGGCTAAAAAAAGTGGTGTATATTCACAATGCAGGAGGTTTTTGTGCTACGTTGTCACCAATGCGGTGCTGAGCAGCTTCTGGAGTCCAAAGGGTGAATTCTGTGCCCTTTCCTTTAGGTGGGATTACGAGGGAGAGTACACCTGAAGCAATTCTTCTAGTTAATTTGTGATGTTTAAGCTTTAAAGGAGGGTTTTCAAGGATAGAAAAACAAAATAATTTGACAAACTTACCCAGATTTCTCAGGTGGGAGGCTTCCTGAGGTTAAAACACGTTCAAACAAAACTCTTGTATTATTGTCCTCTAAAAAAATAAAAATATATAACAATTAAAAAGTATAAACATTAAATCCAGTTCCAAATCTGTTTCTATTAAGAGAAATTTATCATTCAAGTGAAAAATAAGATTGTTCCAACGATACGATGCTCTGACTTTATTTTATTTTCAATAAATAGGATTCAATAAACCTTAATACGCAGCTACAGCTGTATCAATATGCAAGTCAATCCTACTGTGGTGGTATCAGGAAATGCAAAAGCCTCCTGCATGGACCTCTCAGTTTTATAGATACTCACTGTGGTGGAAATGGAGTTGTTGTGTAACATATGAATACTGTATTGTGACCTGGTTATTGGGTTTTTCAGGGTATGAGTATGTTGGTTTAGTTTAACACCAGGCTATTGGAAAAACAAGCAGGAAACAGGGACAATAACTTGAGATAACCATCCATCTGCCAGCAAGGTACAATGCAGGAGCCCTTTGCTTTGATGGTCTCTCTCTGACTGACTGCAGAGTTCCCCAAACTGGTTGTGGGCAGCAGGGTCCAAGTCTGAACTCAGCAGAACAAAAACCTAAACTAGTTTTAAAACAACGCCCCATCAAACGGGGAAAACACAGTTAAGGGGAAACAGACTGACACCCAGACCAAGAGGTTCAGGCCTAGCTAGAGTCTCTATAGAGATGGTACTCCTCTAGATAAGAAAGAGATGCATATAGACCTACTGTTTTAAAATCCTTTTTCTCTTATGCTATGCTTTATTTCTGCTGTTAAAATCAAACAATACTTTGTTTTGAAAAAGGCTGTCTGATCATTGTTTGCACCACTGGCCACAAACTCCTGAAGGGAAGAAACTGCAGATACTAAACCCACTTGGTCTTGCTGGATAAGCACGACTCATTCCAGGGGACAGTAGTCCAGTCCCTGGTCCAAGAGAGTGGGATTCCACCCCAAAAGCGGTAAAGACTCAAGGCCTGACAGTTGAAGGGGTGCACTTAGAGACCAGTGAGGGATCAGGGGTGCAGATAGCCCAGTAACTGTGAGACCCACCACCACTATTGCTGTGATGCTATCCTGTCCTGCTGGTGAAGTTCCAGCTGACACTGCGTGTAATGGTACATAGTAAATTCTTATCTATTCATCTGATTTCCCAAAAATCCCCCTATGCCTGCCAGATAGTTACAACAACAAGGGGGCGCTATTTTCAAAAATATTTAGTGTGAAGCTCTTTACCTTTGTTCAGAAAAATCTCTAAAGTGAGCAGGTGGACAGTTCACTGGTATGTGATGTCACAAAGTCTTTGTTTTTTTCCCATGTCTACATCTGCTCTTATGAGAATTTACACAAATATCCATTTTCTCAGAGGGATGTTAGGAGGAACTGGATTTTTGTACAAACATCCCCTTGATTCAAGTCTGCCCCCTCTTCAAAATCTCTCTTAAACAGAGAAAATAAATGAAGCGTGCCAATTGATCTATTAGATAATAACTAAGGGTTACACTGTTATCATTTAAATGCCAGTGTAGAGAAAGGAAAGTGGTGCAAGGATAGGCCCAAATGGGCCAGTATGCGTGGATGGATAAGCAACATCACTCACAGCTGTGGAAGACCCTCCATGTGAGCTCAGCAGTTTGGGGATCTGATGAATCTTTAGAAAGCATGGTTGGGCAGGGAAGGAGACTAGAAAGTTAGGACAAGCCACTCTACCGACTCTTCTCTGAATCTGTGAAACACCACAGCAGCTACACACACAGCCTCCACTGCAACCCCATACCTTTGCTTCAGACAGCTCCAGTTTCTTCTCTGTTCCATTAACACCCACACTAACGAGTCCTGCAGTGGCAGAGTGTGACGAAGTGGGACTGTTCTTAATGTTTCCTCTGAATACTGTGTGGGTGCCTCAGTTTCCCCTATGCATTTCTTAAGTCTCTAGGTGGTGGGATAAAGGCCAGTGTGCATAAATCACTGACACTCTGTCTCCCTGGCAACAACTGGCCAGGGCCCTTCCCCCTTGCAAGGAAATAGCTAAAAAGATCAGGTAACCTCCTGGCCCGGGAAAGAGACAAAGCCCAAAAAAGGAGGGGTTGGGGGGGGGGGGGGGGGGGAGGGTCAGTTTTGGAGCTGGCTGGGGACTAGAAGTAAGGGCAAACGGGGGTGTCTGGCTTGCTTGGCCCCAAAATGGACCCAGTGGAGGGGTCCCGTTCGCTAAACCAACAAGCTCTGTTTTAAACCGTGTTCCTGTCATCTAATAAACCTCTGTTTTACTGGCTGGCTTAAAGCCACATCTAACTGCAAAGTGTGGGTGCGTGCAAAACCTCTGGCTTCCCCAGGACCCCGCCTGGGCGGACTCGCTGTAAAAAGCGCACGAAGGGGCATATGCGAAATGCTCCCAAAAAAAACCCCAAAAGGTAAAGCCGTGTAAGCTTCTTGCCCTAAAAACAGTCTGCTCCGTGGAAGAAAAGGCTCCCCAAAGTCCTGACTGGCTTTGTGGGGAGCAGTTCCAAAGCATCGCCCGGGGACTCCGTGACACACAGCCCTGCTGCTAGCCGCACAACCGGTACACTGACACTGCATACCTCCCTCTCCCCTTGCACATGGATGGCTTTGTATCCTTGGAGCACTGTATGCCCCTCTTATCAATGGCCTTTGCCCAGGACACGCCAACACTAAGTTGTCAGTTAATTCACAATACTACTTTGAATTTTGCTTTTCCCATCCCCTGTTGGAGAATGAGTTTTATTTGTACTTGTGAAGGTCAGAAAACTGGACCCAGAATTCTGCAGTCACTACAGGAAAGGATCAATCCATCACTGCTGTTGAGTACTTCTGCAGACAGACTTTTTAAGCCCCTATGAATCTTTGTGCCCAAGGAGTTAGATTTTCCTAACATGTTTTCCCACTGTCAGCTACAGATGGAGTGAAACTGCCATAGTGGAAAGTACTTAATGACTTGGAAAGACCACTCTGTATAGTGATGAGACAATATGGGATCTCAATGTCAATTCACTTCTGGATCGTCACTGTGCAGAAAATGGCACTTTTTTCAAATCAATCACACAGGTTTTGTGAAGAAGATTATTGCCCTGTAGGAAGGAATTCAAACTTGGACTGAAGCCAAACTCTCAGAGAGTGAAGGTTAATGTTTCATTAGTAGCCCTCCTAATGTAGTTCCCAAAGCTTACCATTAAGGTGAGACAGATAGTCAATGTATGCCAGTACATATTCTGGAATGTCTCCATATTTCTTCAGCCCCAACTCAAAAATCTTGAAGGCCACTGACTTGTCCTGCAAATGTTAAAATAGCATTATTAGCTTCAAAAAGCAGCACAACTATTAACACTTCATTAATCCCAAAGAATATGTCTGAGTTTACCTTACTACAGTAATACTCCATCAAAGCTGCCGTAACATAGACATGATGACGGGTCCGGGCATCCTCTCTTGCTTTCTTAAATATCATTCTTCCAGATTTGATGCCTTCTGCCCGCCTTGCAAATTTCATATACTGTATATATACCTAAAATATACATGATGATTTGTTCAGCACACAAGATGATATCCAAAATATAAAAGTATTAAGATATGAAAGAGATCCTTTGGGCATACCTAGAATCCACTCCAGCCACAAAATATAATAATTCATAATATAAACAACACATTCAGATAAGGTAGCAACTATGAGGCAGCATCATGGAATATAGACTGCGCCACAGCTTTAACCTACCTATTTATTTTTGGCACGAGGCTTGTATAAAATTATAACGATAATCAATATTAAAATTCTTGAGGCAGAAGAGGTGGTTAGGTGGGTATTGAATTTACATAGGCTATTGCCTTCAGAGAATTACAATTATACATAAGTCATTTGCGGTTTCTAAAAATGGCAAGTATCTTATAGGGATAACAGAGCACATACAGGAGGCCATAAGACCCATAACGAACATGTATGCTAGAAGTCTGTTCCAATGTTTACTAGTAGGTAATGGGATCTGAAATACCACTCATTCTGTCATACTGGACTGATATTTTTGATGTATGGTCATGCAAATAGCAAACATACGGTAATTAATTCATCCAGTGGCTGATCTGTGGTGTGTATTCTCTATGGATTTGAGTATCCTTTCACTTATTCTGGATTAAATTAGGAGTAACAACATTGATTCAACTGTAAAACTGGTGAGAGAGAGAATCAGGCTCTGGGAGTTTCCCAGAGATGCACTTGAACTTGAAGCTGCATTGTGATCTAGTAAACAGAGACCTGGACTGGAGTTAGGAGACCAGATTTCTGGCTCTGCCACTGCCCTGCTGTATGACCTTGGACTTGTCATTTTACCTCTCCGCACCTCTGTTCCCTTCCCACTCTGTCTTGTCTATTCATAATGTAAGCTCTTCAGGACAGGAACTCTCTCTCACTAGGTGTTTGTACAGTGCTAGTACAATGGGCACTATTGTAATACAAATAGTAATAATACAATTTTCTTTTTTTTCCTCCTTAAAGTAGAGGTGTAGTACTAATCTTTGGTATTTATGCAGTGTACTTCATCCCAAAGTGCTTCATAAACTTTAAACATAAAGCACCACTGCATTGCATCATCCACTGGGGCAGAGAGTGGCAATCGATGGGTGCAAAGCACACAGTTTAGGGAAGAGGAAGTGAAATTTTGGTCAACAAAGCAAATGCCTACTCTTATGAAGCATGTCATGGGATCTTCAACGTCCATTCGAATGGATATGGCTTGCTGTAGGTTTTTAAGGACACAGAAATTAAAGTGCATGGTACCTAATTTATCTACCTTGGAAGACTAAAGGGCAGAGTCACTGACCCTGCTGGAATTTGATACTGTGGTTTCCAAGAGTCTACATATTCTCAACCTAATCTTAGTCCACTAGTCATCCACTCAAGCTATTAGCTGATGAGAACGCTACCCATTCTTTGGGTGTACTGAGATCAATATTACTGGAAATGTGGAAAAACTGAATAGTATAGAATCATCTTACCAATGTGGGATCAATATCTTCAATAGCCAAGAGGCGGTTATATATGCTGTGCACCTTCTCATACTTCATTCGACTCTGAGGAAATAAAATATATTAAAAAAAAAAATCACTAACATGCTTCGTAATACTAGACACACTGAAGTTCCTGGAAGTCTCTCTCTGCCACTTTCTGCCTCTACCTACTTGTTTGGAAGAAGAAAAAAAAGATTAAAGAATGAAGTAAAAAGCTGAATATTTCTAACATATTTTTGAAATTAATAATGTAGAAATATTTTTCCATTATATTACTTTAGCCTAGAAAGTGTCAATGTAGGCGGAGAAGTTTGGCAGAATTAATATTCTGTTTATATAGTACTTTTCAAGCAGATGAGATTTTGGAGAAAAGACATCTTGTCCCACTGGAGTTTGAGTCAGTACTGAAATCTTTATGCTCACCTCTTCATAGTCTGCATATGCAAAGTACAGAAGCATGTTCTTCTTTAGTAAAGTGCTGATCGCCCTTTCATAAATATTAGCAGCCTCATCACTGAACAGTTTAGCATTGTTCATGTCCTATGATAAACAAATATTGTAACAAAATTATTTAATACTCATGACACTGAAGACAAAATTAAGATCTGATCCGGCTGGCACTTTGTGCATGATTTTATTTATGCGAGTAGTCTCACTGAATTCAAATGTAGTATTCACATGCTCATGTACATAAGTATTTGAACGGTCAGTATTTACAATGCTACTATATGTATCAACCATAAAAGTCTAAGATTTAAACTACTTAAAATATTTAAATGCCAACATTATAATTGCATTTCGTAACTCAAAAATCTCTTAAGTGCAATTAATTTTAATATTATGGAATACTGTTCAGAATTCTAAAATCTACACACAGTTCAAAATGCTAAAAATGTGTTTTCCCTTTTGGCCATATCCATTCCCTTACCCCTTTCTCAGCTAGCAGCTTACTGGATTGCTCAAGATACTGTGCAGCCTCGTACCAGATATCTGGATGATGTCCGAGGACCAACAAGCACTGCTCATAAGCAAACATAACTAGGGAAAAAAAGTCAAAGTGATAAATATTCCAAGCAAAAGCATTTGTATGACTGTATATTAATAACTTACATTTGTAACTTAATTAACCGGTGTATCAAACACAGAAGTATCAGATAATACAGTAGATCCTACTAATACCCAACGTGGCTTGAGGCCAGCCTGCCTCTCTTCAGGTCACTACCCCAGTTGTAGTCAGTGGAGATACCGATGCAAGATCCCCTCAGTATAACAGAGAGGTGGTGATTGGAAAAGTCTTCTGCATATGGGCCTGACACCTCCCAACATGGTCTGAAATAGCCTATATTTGCAGATTTTCCAAGCCTGTGGTAGGTCATTTGCAGCCTGGCCTCTGAAGAGAATTAAGTCAGGCTGAAGTACTGGCATAAGTGTTGCAGTGTTACTTGTATGTAGAGCCGGAATGGGGATTAATGAAGAAAAAACACGATTTGACCAACTTTGGGCATAGCACAATCATTGTCAATGTTAAGAACACTTCATTTCTTCAGCTGAAGGTCACTCATGATTCTCAGCAATAATTCAAAACATGCTGCAGAGTATCTATGACTGATTCTGATATCTAATCATGTTACCTCTTTTTGTTATGAGAGTTTGGTCTTCTGTGCGCAGTGGATTACTCTTTTCCCACTGGATATATTTCTTCCACATGTCGACCTGCTGAGCCTCTTGGGGAGTATTCTGTGGGGGGACGGAGGGAGCATTGCGATCCAGACCTTTCATAACAGTCTCATATTCCTGAAAAAGAGGTAAATAATATTTTAAGTTGTAGAGAGAAATAGGCATAATGAAAGTGACTGCTTACAGGTATGCTTAGCATTTTTGTCCTATAAACATATCAATTCTATCAGCCTACCAAACAAGTAGCTGTACTTGAAAATCTTAACTAGGCTTAATGCTTTCTGGCTTTTATGGAATTAAACATTGTAAAAATGAAGTGAACAGGAGTCTGTACCTTGGCCACCCGTCTAGCATTCATATAATCTCTACTCCGATCTTCAATCATTTTTTTAGCTAAGTGAATATTGATTCCCTGCGGAAAAAAATAAACAGCAATTGAAAATACACTATTTTACAAAAAAATACAAACTACTGAATTTTATTTCAGAGAGAGGAAGGGCCCTGAAAGGGGATGTAAAACTATTTAAGAACGTTCAACAGAAGTCTTTTAAAAGGTATGGACATCAGAAAACAACAAATATCTTCAAATAAACGTATGGTAAATGGCCAAGTTAGGGAACAAATACAATGATGTAAATAATCTGTGTTTGGCAATTCAGTTGTGGGAGCAAAAAG
This sequence comes from Chrysemys picta bellii, assembly GCF_011386835.1. Lineage (NCBI taxonomy): Eukaryota > Metazoa > Chordata > Testudines > Emydidae > Chrysemys > Chrysemys picta. Next base: position 53,134,768 of record NC_088794.1, on the reverse strand, counting down.
TTTTAGTCATTTATATCACAGAATATTTTTGATTTTTTACTTCTAACACACAGATGCCCTAAGCGATGTTTGCCTGTGCATGAAGGATTCAGATTTAAACTTCTAAAACATAAGAATAAACTTTATATACACATTATGGGACATGAGACTGAAATTTTGTCTTGTCCTAAATAATGATCAGTCCACAGTCAGTCACAATTCCTTCCCTCATTGCCCCTTGTCCTTTATCAAGTGAAGCTCAGCTCTGTTGGCCAGCACATCCCAGAGGTCAGAGCCAAGGCCCTGGCTACTCCCATCCCCTCTCTGCTCACCTATAAGGGGTTAAGAGTAACAGCTCCACATATCTGCTCTGTCCCATTAATTCAGATTGGCAATCTGGGTACTCAAGTAGGTGAGTAGGCTTTGTACACACTTATTCCCCTAGGTGGGCACATAGGACAAGTTATAATCTTGCCCCTTAAATAGATATATTAATTTTAAATTTCTGAGAAAGAATCATATTCTTTAAACTCATCATGCTGTTCATTTAAATGGAATGAAACTCCCTCTGTATTTGCTACTTAAAATGCCTTACACACCTGATTATTAATTAAGGACATAAACTGGACTAGATCCCGCAAATTTTACTGTCTCCTTCAATTTGTTGAACACCATAAACTCCTACTGAATTCAGGCCATAAGGGAACTCTGTGGGGATATGGCACCTACAGAGTACAGATCAAATAAGCCCCTAAACATCAGCACACTTAGATGTTCAAAAGGCTCACGTTTTTCTTGACCCTTCACAATGGATATCAATATTAACAAAAAAAAAGTGACAAACTCTCCAATACAGCAGACAGGAAACACATGACACTATGTAACTTAAAACATCACAACAAACTATATGAAAAGGGAAAAATTCTCTAAGTTTATCCAGAACAAACAGTCTGTAAGTGAAGAAATACAAAAAAACAAATTATCACACATAGGTACCTACTTTGTGCCTGTAAAATTCTTGCATGGATGCACAAAGAGCTCACCATTGTACATGCAAAACACGCATTGCACTACCTTTTATCTATTTGCACCCAAGTATTGGGTGGACACAATTCTGGGTCTAACTTTTAGTAATTTTTAAGACAGGATTTTCTAAACAAACCTGAAATCACAAACAATTTTATTTTCTCAGTTACCTCTTCATATTTGTTATAATCTCTCCAGAGTTGTTCAATGTTGATCATTGGGTTCACGCAACCTCGCTGGTAAACCCTACGAACAGCTGTTATCCTCTGGTTTTCTGCATAAGATCCAACTGCCTCTCTAAATAGTGAAGTGAGACACTAACATGTCAGTAATTAAAACACTGTAATTTATATAAACATTAAAATTACATGAATTAACTTTTAAAAAAATACTTAAAAGTACTTACACGCCTTTCAAAAAATTGATGTAATCTACCCAGATCTACGTAAAAAAAAAAAAAAAAAAAAAAAAAAACAGAAAAAAAATCACATCAACAAGCACTTAGTACAGTAATCAGAAATAGTTAGTTAGATAACAAAACATACCTGGTATGACATGATTTCCATGCCGATTTTATCCAGAGCAAAGTCATATGCCTGAGCCATTTTTTCTCTGAAAAAATGCCACAAATATTGAAAACATTCAGAGCTGGGACTAGGTTTTATCAATTTTAATAAATAGTATTCATTTAAAAAAATCTTTTAGCAACAAATTCTAAATATATATTTAAGTAAAAAAAGCCTAGTGCCATAAAACAGGTGTTTGGTTTCCTTAAATTCCTGGCATTCTGTATTCAGACAATTACCACAAGCAAGGAAGTTAAAAGGAAAACTAGCTGGCTTAGTGCACTGTTGGCAGTACATAATGCTCTCGGGTGCCTGGGCCTCTCTTCTTAGATGACTGGAGCTCACATATGCCATGTGCACCAGGAAGAGAAAAGATATGGCCAGTTGCTCTATAAATCTTCCTTGCTAACTGATTTACTTACTGGCAATACCTGAAAGAGATTAGGAATCCCCGAGAAAAGCAAGAAAAAGCAGTTAAGGGCTAAAAGGAGTGGTTTGCAACCTGGTTTTACTTTGAAACGCCTTTCTTCCCATCCCTCCATAAAAATGGCTTCTTTTTAATAATCAAAAGATTCCATGGGAAATTTTTTTTAAATCTTTCAGCCATCAACCCCTTGTCTTCCCCTTCCCTCCCGGCCAAAAATTGTAATTTTGTTTTCACTCTCCCTTTTTCCATCTTCTCACCTCCCCTTTCACCCCCTTCCCCACAATTTTGCCACTGAAAAAAGGGTTTGGGAATTATAAGACAAAGGAAGGGTATGAACAAATACCAAAACAAAAAAAGGGATTTCTCTTTTTTAATTGATATTTTTAAATTAAAAATTATGATTTTTTTCATGAAATTTATTTACCATTTTTAACAGCACTAGTAATGAGTATGTATAGCTAGGTTAAGTGATGACTATGTGGAGAGAACATGACAACAACCAACAGCTACTTAAAGTGTAAACATTAAGGCCATGTCTACACTACAAGCGCTACAGCAGCACAGCTATGGCACTGCAGCTATGCTGCTTTAGTGCCATGGGGTAGACGCTTCCTGCGGCAACAGAAGGAGTTTTTCCATTGGTATCACTAATCCACCTCTCCAAGCAGCAGTAGCTGGGTCAACGGAAGTATTCTGCAGTAACCTAGCCACATCTACATCAGGGATTAAGTCAGCTTAATTTTGATGCTTGGGGGTGTGAATTTTTCACACCTCCAAGTGCTACAGCTATGTCAACCTAACTTGTAAATTTAAGCCAGGCTTTAGGATGGAGAGGAATTATTTAGTGCAGTACACAGGAGTATTAGGAGAAATGGGATGAAATTAAGGAAAGAAAAGTTTAAGATGAATATCCAAAAATTCTTCCTGACACGAAGATGTATTAAGTTCCAGGCCATGTCAAAACTAGAGTTCTTCAATTGTTCCCACCTTAAATATTGTATCTTGATTAAAGCTAACACTTGAGCTGTATTACTTGACCATCAATCCTGGTCTACAGAAGGCTTTTATTATTTGCCCCCATTGACCAGGAAGTTTAAAATTAGATTAGACCAGGCAAAAGATAATGTATGATAGGGAACAATCCCTCATTAGCAGGCAAATGGACTGGACAATTTACTTCTCTAACTTCTCTGGTTGTCTCAAGTAAGCAACTTTATCTGCTATTTTATATGGAGCATGAGCAAGGCAACTGCCTATCAGAAAGAATCAAGGGATGTATTAGAGAAAATGTTTTTGGAACAGAGACCAGGTGATATCTTATAGACCAGGGGTCGGTAACCTTTCAGAAGTGGTGTGCCGAGTCTTCATTTATTCACTTTGATTTAAGGTTTCACGTGCCAGTCATACATTTAACGTTTTTAGAAGTCTATAATATATAACTAAACTATCGTTGTATGTAAAGTAAATAAGGTTTTTAAAATGTTTAAGAAGCTTCATTTAAAATTAAATTAAAATGCAGAGCCCCCCGGACCGGTGGCCAGGACCTGGGCAGTGTGAGTGCCACTGAAAAATCAGCTCACATGCTGAAGGCAGCATGCGTGCCATAGGTTGCCTACCCCTGTTATAGACCCATTATGATCAGCTCTCCAGGCTCAGAGCCAGGTTTGTCAAGACAAAACCCCTGTTCAATGCCTTGTAAAGGAAAAGAGAATCACCATCAAAACTAAAGAATTTGGAAAAAAACATTTTTACTTACTTGTAACTGGGTAGCTTTCCCTTGGTTTCACGTACATACGAAAGGTAACACTTCCATAAATCAATGTGTAACACTTTCATGAGGCATCTCTGAAACAACTGTTAATATGTGGAGAAAATGTGATCAGGAATCCAAGAACAGAAATTAGGTTTTTATATTATTTCTTAGAGCACCTCAATTAAAACCTTCTCTGTTATTCTGAACTGAAATTTATTGGAAAGAATAACCTAAATTACCAACTGATTTGGTAAGGTTATCTTCATGTTAGGTAGTCAGAACTGGAGAGGTATAAAATGCAGGACAATTGTTCTGGTGACCCCACTATTTACAGTGTGTTGACAGCAATAAAACCCACTTTCGTGATCACACTTCTAAGGTATCCTTGGATAAACTGGATAAAAAAAGAATGACGCAGATAAAATATTCAATGCAAGCTGCAGTTCTTTCCAATCTGCTACCCCAGCCTAATGAGACGATACCTGGTCTCCTTATAAATATATATTTCATATGTAAGGTCCTTAGAATTTTTTGTTTAAAAAACAAAATCTTAAAAATTACATAAAGTATAGAATTTATTATTGGACTCACCTTTTCTACTTTGTCGTAATTTTTTGCTTTAATCTGTATGGAAGCAGAAAAGAATAAATAAGTTGGAAAAATCCTATTTTTAAAGGTAAAAGTAAATTTTATATTTGCGGTGGTGAAATGGTTTAATTTGTCTTTGTTTAGAGTAATAATGAGTCCTACTCCACTGCTCTAGCCACTAGGCCACATTGCCTCCCAATATTTCAACACAACGTAACTGCATAATTATTATTCATTGTACAAGAAGCCTCTATTTTTTTTTGGCTATTTCTGTTTTTAGGGCCAAGTCCTAGTTCTATTGCAGTCAAATAAGGTTTACTTCATTGACTTCCAAGAGGACCAGAATTTTGGCCTTAATGAGCATCCTTACTTATATTCAGTATTGGAAGTCAAATTTTCTAAATTGGACACTTACTTTAAGGTGCTAAATTGTGGACTTAAGTGCACAAAACAGATACTAGTTACCTCTGTGCCCATCTAATCATCCAGATCAGGTTCTGGGTACTCCACCTTAACCACTCTAGTTTGAATATTGAGCTAAATGGGTCATTTCATTTATCAATCCACTATAACATTTGAATGATGTTCTGTAACATATTGCTGGCAAACATTAATACATTATGCTGAAAAGTGTATGTGTTAAAATAAACCTCTTGAAATGTTCAGACAAGAGTTGGCTGAATAACAAGTATTCTTGAGTAAACCCAGTAAATTCAGCTCTCTCTCATTTGTGGAGTCATATTATTTATCATTTGCAAGTATGTTCGCAAATTCTACAAATTTCAGCAAGAGCAATTATTCATTCCAACTCCATACCAGAAGAGTGTTATTTTCTTCTTAAAAGTTTCAGTCATGAAATTAGAAAGCAGAAATATCCAGGGATTTATGTGACCAATCATTCACTAACTGAACCTGATTTCTGAGTAGTCCTAGCTAAGGATACTTTTTAGTCATGGGTATTTTTAGTAAAAATCATGGACAGGTCACGGGCAGTAAACAAAAATTCACAGTCTGTGACCCGTCCACGAATTTTACTATATACCCCTAACTAAAACCTGGGCCAGCGTTTCTCTGTGGGGGTGATCTAGGGGCGCCACGGGTGCTGGAGAAGATGGCCCAGGTCCCCCACTGGTGCTGGGGTGGAGAGGCAGGTGGCGGTGCATGGCCTGGGACCCCCGCTGGTGCTAGTGAGGGAAGGTTGATGGCAGCGTGCGGCCCAGGACCCCCGCTGGGGCTCGGGGCGGTTGGGGGGGAGCTCAGCACGGTTCCCCACCCAGCTCCAATCAGCATGTCCCTACAGCTCCTAGGGGGCTCTGCGTGCTGCTCCCACCACAAGTGTCGGCTCTGCAGCTCCCATTGGCTGGCAACTGTAGTCAATGGGAGCTGGGGGGTAGGGCCGGCGCCTGTGGGCGTGGACAGCGCGCAGAACCCCCTGGCTGGTCTGCCTAGGAACTGCAGGGACATGCAGGTGGGAACCGGGAACCACCCCCCCAAAATGTAAGTGCTGCCCCGCACCCCAACCCCCTGCCCTGAGCCCCCTCCCACACACCCAAACTCCTGCAGGCAGCCCCTGAGCCAGCTGCACCGTCTGCTGCAGATGTCTTGGAGGTCACAGAAAGTCATGGAAGCTTAGTCATAGTAAATAGTTTCCAAACAACCAAAAGGCTCAAACTTGTTTGGTTGGTTACATTATTCAGCAAATATTTACAAATAATAAATATATTAGAAAAATTAAGGATCAGTTTGTAAATGTTCAGAAACAGGAAAACGGCAAAATTTGCCAACTAGTTTTATGTGAAATAAGGAATTTACGTTTAGAACAAAATCCTGCTTTCCTATCAGTTACGGAACCAGTCTTACACTACGAGGAAATGACTGTAAACTGCCAAAACTGTAAGCCCAAACCAGTAGAGTTCCACTTTCAACCCATAAATATTTATATTTTCACAGAGCACAGCAATAATAGTGATCTCTATGTGAGGCTGCCAATGACCAGCTGGGTTAACAGCCTTTGGTGTCACCTTGGACCATCTATTCCACCGGCCAGGAAACAAACGTTCCAGGTCAATATTTACGAAGTAAACCACAACAGAGTAAACTGCAATTCCCAAAGGCCCCAATCAGGATCAGGGCCCTATTGTCCTAACATATAAATACCATGTTCCCTGACCCAAAAAAAAGAGAGAGAGAAAAATAATTCTACCAAGAAGTCAGAGAAACACCAGTTGCTTTTCACTAGTAACATGGAGACCATCTGTAACCTCTAGTGGGATTTTAAAAAGTTGATGTATGTATTATAAATAACTGACAGCCCTGGAATAAATACATAGTTGAAGTCTCATAGACCTGCTTAGAGCTTCACTGAACTGCAGCATTACAGTCTGTGACAAACAGATCCTCTCAAGTTTATTAAAGCCCTATATTTATGCTGTACACAATTAGTCCATAATTACTACAAATATAAAATCAAAAGACAAAGGTCTCATCTAATTTTTAGCCCATTCGTTCCCATATAGTTCTGTGGTTGGAAGTTCATAAGGCTAATGAACAAACTAAGTTATGCTTATAAGTCATCCCAATATCATCATATATAAAAGTTCAGCTTGATGCTAAGATTCCTTCCTATTACAGAAGCCATCCCAAGAACTGCAGCCTCTGGTTAGCTTTAGAGTCTTATCAAACTAACTGGGATAATGTATGAATCTGTGATTTAGGTTTCTTTTAAATGGTTAAATATCTAGTTGTCATTTCTGCCTTCCAGCTTTACTTGCAGAAACACACTGAATGCATTTCTGAATGTTCAGTTTATGTCCTTAAATATCTAGCTGGAATGGATACTTTGTCTTCTCAGGAGGCTGAGGGCCTCTAGTCCATATTTTTACCACTTCCAGAACTGATTATTATACTACCCTTCCCCCTGGCTTACCAGAAAATTTATACAAAAGGCAGCTGCTAGCTTTTTTCTGAATCATGGATGGTTTTCCAAGCCAATCAGCCAAGTTTGTGCCATTTCTCTGACATTCAAAGACAAAGCTTACAAATACCAGGAGGAACACAGAACTAGGAGAGGGATGAGAGAGCCCTTTCCCTTTAATTTATACAAACATCCCCACACACAGAATGGAGCACGAAATACATTAACAAGCATCTTTGACTTATTTATGAATCTGGTAAAAAAGGGCAGCTGTACCATAAAATCCAAGGGACAGAATCACAATTCCACAAAGCTGACTGCTAATTAACAGTAACTGACAAATAGTATTATAATATCTTATGTAAGGAAATGGAAGCCTGCCCTTAGCCGTGGACCTAAGTCTGATTAGATATGCAGATAAACTCTGTAATTAAACTGAGGGGAACACATACAGTAAATAATAAGTAATAGCATCATCTTTCTAGGGTTAAAGCTATGAAGGAACCTTCCCCATAAAAGAAAGGAGAAGGGACATTAGCCACTTCCAGAATTCATCCTGTGGGGCCCAATATATTTCCATGCATATTTAAACATTTACTAGAAACACATGGGACTGATCTATTGACAGCCAAGTAAACATTTTACTAAAGCCACCTCCAAAAGCTTGCCCATACCCCATGAACAAAACAAACTATTTTAACTGAGCGTTACCAACTCCAGCAAACTTCCTGTGAATCATGCGCACCTTGTCAAAGACACAAAAAAACAATCAGTTGCTTCAATATTAACAAACACATTGCAACAGTAATATTTCTTCACCAATTTTACCTTAAAGTGTGAACTGCTTTCTTAACTTTTAAAGGCTATAAACAAACATGAGATATTAAGGAGATCAATAAATCCTATATCTTACTCCTGATTTTGACACAGGTCAATGACATCACATCACCTTTGCAGTCTCAATATGGCACCTGCTCCCTGCTTAATACTGGATCCAACTTAAGGTCTTGATTTTTCAGGATTTCAGTGTGCAGAAACCCATCTATCGTAGGACTGCCTCTCTTTCCTTGACCTGATCCTACTAGCAGCAGGGATGCTGGAACTGACTCTACTGAAACTGCGATTTGCAAGCGCAGGAGACCTGCCTTCCTCAGTATCTGCCCCACAGCTCTGGATTGTCATTTCTACAAGATACCCGTTGATCATGGATCTCATGACCTTACATTTCACTCTTAATACTGCTCTCATAACACTTTATTTCATCCAGTAACCGCCTGACAGTGAAACACACACCCAAGTAGAAGGCTCTCAGTGTTACACAAATAAAGGATAGCAAATATAGTTTAACTGACAGCTTTAAGTAAATTTGTTGCCTCTCATGACACCAATGAGCACGTGGTAGATAAAACAATGAGGAGTCCTCATGGCACCTTAGAGACTAAGGAATATATTTGGGCATTGACTTTATTAGTCTCTAATGCCACAAGGACTCCTCGTGGTTTTTGCTGATACAGACTGACATGGCTACCACTCTGAAACCTGCCACTATGTAGTAGATAGTTAAAATTGATTTTAAGGCTGCATTTTACAAGGCAGGTTGAGCTATGTTCAGGTCCACAGATTAGAAGACCTAACCACCAGGTAAATATGGGCTAAATTTGCATAAATATGCTAAGCTATTAGCAGTCACTCCTTAAAGTAGAAGGGAGAAAGACTGCAAATGTAAGTTCCATCTGTGCTAGAAAAAATATGCTTGCAGTAAAAAAAAAAGATCCTTAAACCAAAAGGAATGGAAATTATTTAGCTTGAACAGCTATAAGAGTAAAGTACTCTGCTCCTGAATTTCAGGGTTAGTCAGAGCCAGCATCTTGATTCTCTTTGACGTTTTAAGGCCACTGCCTATCTAAGTTTATGAAATGTATATATCATTATATCCTCATTTAATTAACGCTGTCATGTAGCAGTGCATATTTTAGACCTTTTTCTCTCATTTGATTTGTAATATATTCTTCATGGCTCTTGTTTAGTTATAGCCATTAAACATTATGGAAGGAGTTCATACTTTAATGGAAAATTTGCAAAGATGCTATTTGAATTCTTTTATTTTGTAACTGGAGAGAAAAGTGCTGGAATATTTAAAAACAAACAAAAAAAGAAAGTTTGCACTGTAAATCCTATTGCTCTTGTTTTTTCAGTGCTTTCAAAATTTTTATCATTTAGCTATAGAGCCACAGGATAAAAGCTCCTGGCCTTTTCTCATTCTCCATGAGGAGGTAGAAATCCATTAGGACACAGTGAGCAAGGTCTGTTTTAATATAGATGTACTTTCCTTATTATTTTAAAACACTAGGAAGATAGGTTTTAAAAGAGCTTGCAGAAGGCCTCAAATAAACATTCCTATTTATACACTCTGCTAGCTATCATTCATTTAGCTTCCACAGGCAGGGAAACGGGGATTTTGGATCAAGCATTGAAGGAAATATTATTTTGGGTTCTAAACTTTTAACAGCTGCATCAGCAGTTCCATTTACCCTTGCAGCCTCTTGCAATTCATCTGAATCACTCCCTCCTGCTGAATTTTCCTCTGAGGAGAACCCTAGCTTCCATTTATTCTCCCTAGACTTGGAAAAGTTCTGTTCATATTTTTATTCGTATTTAGTGGCCAGTAGCACTTCAGGGACAGCCTTTACCCAGAAGGTAACTTTTCCTTTGTTTTCTCACTCATTTGCAGGGAATAATTTCTTTTACAAGTGGGACAAGGGGCGGAAGTTGGACTAAAATACTTCCTACTCCATGTTGGTATAGGGACCCTAACACAGATACTGTTTCGCAACATTCCTGTTCCTTTGATGGCTTCCCACATTCCCAAGCAACCTGATTCCCAGCCCCTTTATTCCTGAATATTTGGAAATAAATTCAGGAACAAAGAGACTAATTTAAACTCTGAGAATTCAAAACATGAAAAATATTACAGAGGAAATCTAAAAAATTAAAGACTGTGGACCTGATTCTGCACTGCCTTGAACCCTATAGAGTCATTTATACCTGTGCAGTGAGTGTAAACATTAGAACAGGAGTATTTAGAATCACTTTGCACAGGCATAAATGACTCCACAAAGTCCCCTACCATTCCACAAGAGTATGTTTTTACACACAGAATGCACAACATATACAGTACATCTCCCTTTCTATACCTCTATAGAGGATTGTGCATTATGATGCATCCAATAACTATGTAATAAAAAAGCAGCTGGCCTCAGAAGAAGGCATTCCCTGCTATAACAGGCAAATTAATATTTAACAAAAGAAAATTTAAAAGTAGAGTGACCCTGCTGCCACGGGACACCTATAACCTCTGTGATAAGAGGCATCAGCTTTGCATATTTCCACGTATGGAGTAACTATTACTTCCACTTCTCACTGCTTCTTAATATAATTGAACATTCTGATGTTTGCATAACTTCTCTTAAAAATGCTTATCATGACACCTTACAATTATTTTAACAAAAGTCTCTCATGGGATGCAAACTTTCATGAAGGGTTTGATTCCACCCTATTTTTTTAATTGCAGATGAATGGGCATAACTGTCAATAGCTTTAAAATTCTCAATTGTTCGTAAGGTCTTGGAAGCCTGAAAAGGACATCTTTATGATTTGGGTCTAATCTTACAAAGTGTTGCGCATCTCTAGAAAGTGAAGAGTGCCCTCAACTCCCATTAAAGACAATTGGAGGCGAGAGCTCTCAGCATCTCCAAGGAGGTCTTACAGGCTCATGTCCCTTGTCCTCTTCCACTGGGCTAATAGCGATTTTTGACTCTTGTTTCTAATGCAGGAGAAGCTCATGGGCCTTGGTTCTATTTACTTCTACTTATTATTGTAGAATCTTCATTAAGATCAGCAGAAATAAGACACCATTCTTAGAGCTGAGCATACGAATTAACTTTTGCCCCTGTTCCCCACACAACAGGGGGCACAAAGCGTTTTTTTTCTAAATCCCACAAGGGATCTAAAAATTGAAATGTATATTAAAAAAATAAATAACTCCTAACGTAGTCCACCCTTTGGTCACTGACTAATCAGAAATAAACACTAGTGCAGGACTAGCCCAATTTTCTGTATGCCCAAAACAATATAGGGAGCAAGGGGAGTTCAAGAAAGATGCTGGTCAGCTGGATTCTGCCACCTGTGGAGAGCTAGGGAAACACTGTTTTGCAGGTCATCTGTGACTTATATCGTCAACCAGAATAACCAGGCATAGTTGAAGGAACGATGGGGGCAGTCTGCATATGTACCTGCCATGATCAAGGCAAGAGCCCCAACCTGCAGCTCCCTGGACACGTACATTCAGTGTTGAGGGGACGGGGGGGGGGGGGGGGGGGGGGCTAGGGCCAATCTCAGCAACTCTGCTTTGCTAGCTTATTAATGCTACAGCAACAGGTTATGGGGCATTACGCCTGTTGCTTGGTAACAGCCAAAAGCTGACCAATAAAACCCCAAGGCACAGTATTAGCCATCACATTATAAGCACTTTTAGTACCCAAAATACTTGAACACCCCTTAAGAATATTTTTGAAAAGATAAAAGCAATACAAAGTTAGATTGTGCAAATGTATTCTGTTATGCATGTGTTACTGCTGTATGAAGGACCAAGGGAGCTCTCCACTACATGAGTTACAGCTGGTCACAGGAAGGCTGCCCCTATGATTAACATTCAGTGAGCAAGGTCAGAGCAGAGTCCAGTGCAATGTGAATACATTAGCAGAGCTGACAATTTTAGAAGAAAGCTACTCCTGTGTATTTCAGACATATGCTGATTATATAGAAAAGTTACTAGGTATTGTATCTGTCAAAAAAACCTTTACTCTGTTTTTAATAAGTATTTGAGATGCTGCAACTGAATTCTTTCCTTAGCAAAAAATACCTGCCCCCATTACACTGGTCATCAGTTTATTAACCATTAATAGTAGATTGCTGTAACTGATTATAAAAAGCATAACAGGCACCAGATACTGCCCCCTTCTGCCTCAATCAGCTTGCTTTGTGCCACTGGAAAGGTGGAGAGGGGGAATGGCCCCTCTCATCATCTGTGCTGGAGCTCCCCTAATGTAGTGCAGTCACCACAGGTACTAGAGATGGCATAGCCTGTTCCACACCCACATCCCACTTACAGTTCTTGGCTTCAGGGCCATGTAAAGATTGGGGGACAGAACATAGCCAGAGCTCACCTCACTCTGGCTATGCCAAGCAGGCAGAGTTTCGAGCAGGACCTAGGCTGCTCTAATAGTTGTCAGGTTAGGGACGGCATAAAACTGGGGTGACCAGAGAGCAAGTGTGAAAAATCGGGATGGGGTGGGGGGTTATAGGAGCCTACATAAGAAAAAGACCCCCAAATCAGGACTGTCCCTATAAAATAGGAACATCTGGTCACCCTACATAAAACCAACCTCAAGATCAGGGAGTCAAAACCAACTCTCTGATCGCTTCCCACAGGCTGTACTTAGAGGAGACTGGGTGCAGGAGAGAATCCAGGTCTAATTTACTGTGTGAAAAAATTAACATGTTCATGAAGTCTAAAAACATACAACAAAGGTAAGAGAAGTGTGTCACATTTCGGACCAGACAATACAAATCTCAAACCATTTCTTTCAAATGCTTTCTACTTCTATAAATATTTTTAAGATAGAGGTAGCCCATTTTGCTTCAAGCAGCAATGGTTTACAAGTTTACATCATGAAAATACAACTGCTCCAATATTTATTTGTATTGCAAGATTTATTTATTTTTAAATCTGGGTGCTACTGAGAATGACAAACATGAGTAAAAGTGTGATAAAATCCATTCAGAAGAAAAAGTATTTTCAGAGTATACAAAAAAATTATGATTTGTCCTCAGTAGGAATATTAAATAAAAAAAATTAAATTAACTAGACTTTTAGTACCTGATTCTCACCTCCTATCTACCTTACACCAGTGTAACTACACTGAATTTCATCAGAGTTACTTCTGATTTACAAAGCTGAGAGCTCAAAAGCAGGCCCTTTGGATGTATTAACTATTAGTGGGTTCTGGGTCTAGTTTTCGCTCCAGGCTAACATATGAAATCTTTTAAAAATAAAAAAATTAAGCTACTGACAACTATTTCTGAGACAGTTGCATCTAGCCACCATCTTGCTGAACAAGGATCAATGTGCAAGGACACCTAATATTTATTTTTAATTCTCAGAGATAGATTTAGGAGGTGATGTGTAGGCAAACTCTCTGAGATCCACTTACACCCACAGCTACCATATAAAGGACTCTGAGTTGGTGTGTAATTTATATGCTGAAGAGCCTAAAGAATTAAAGTAAGGAGAATGGTCTTTCATTTCCACCTTCTTACATCCTGTTTCATGCTTTTCTTAATACCCATTCTGCTTTCTTACTCCTCAGGACAAGTCAGATTATTTTGAATTCTCAGATTCTTCAGTGGACCAAAATACAAAGTGATGGGTAAGAAGGGGTCTGATTCTAATAGGAGACTAATCCCGGCTATGTTATCATGCGTGTGCATAATTTTTATCCTTGTCCTCCCTACCTCTGTTACCTTCAATTTTTGTGCCTTGTCTTAGTCCAAATCATAAGATCTTCAGGACAGGGAATGTCACTTTGTATTTCAACAGTTCTCAGAACTACAGAACCCCAGTCTGACTGGTGCACCTGAGTCCCTCTGTAATAATAAATAATAGAAAGAGGAGTTTCTGGCTCTTAGTTCTGTGATCAGACCATCCATTATAATAGAAGATTCATTTCAGCTCTGTATTTCATACATCCAATCATAAGTAATTCTTATTGTCCAGTTCAATTGTTACAAAATAAACGTATTATACTACAAGAACAAGAAGCTCATACTCATCATTTTACAACAGGGACAAATTTTGCCCTAAGGTGTGTTTGCACAACTCCTACTACAAAATCAATGGCAAAATTTAGCCCATCTATTATGATGCTGTAGTGCACGGATTTTAATTGGCTTGTAAAGGGGTTCTTTTTAGTATGCACAGGATAAGTTCTTACACTATGTTACCTATAGAATTAAATCTCAAGAATTATCAACAGTCAACAATTCTGAACAGAAGCATGAAGGATTTTGGTTGTTTTTAAGACAGGTTTTCAGCGTTCCATCTTCACACAATAGGACAGTAAGGCTTGTCTACACTGGAAACTGAACGACAAAACTTTTGTCGTTCAGGGAGTGTGAAAAAAAACACACACCCCCAAATGACAAGAGATTTGCCAACAAAAAGCGCTGGTGTGAACGGCGCTTTGTTGGCAGGGGTGCTCTCCTGCCGACAAAGCTACCGCTGCTTGTTGGAGATGTAAGTTTTCTCTCGGTGGAAGAGCTCTCTCCTGTAGACAAACATTGGCTACACTGCGCGCCTTTTAGCTGCATGGCTGTAGCAGCACAGCTGTGGGGCTAAAAGGTGCATTATGTACACAAAGCCTAAGAGTACAGTATCTGACCCCTAAGGAAAAAACTTCAACCCCTTCACCTCTTCCCTACTCATGACTCCGCCTCCTTACTGCCTCTCCAATAGGAGACCTCTCCTATTTCTCTAGCCCCCTGTTCCTTCCATGATTGCTGTATAAGTTAGACTTTCTGCTTGGGAAATTTGGGGCTAATTCTCTCAACTCCACTTTCTCTAGCTCATCTCCCTGCATGTGGTTGTTCTGACATCCATGCCAAAAAAATTTGCCCCCTTTTCCCCCCACCTCAGCCTTTGCCGCTGTTGGGTGTATCCTGCTCCATGAGGATTTATGGGATGAAATGGCAGAGTGGATATGGAAAAGGAGGGATGGCAGTAGTCCCAAACAGACCTTGTCTTCCAGTGGCCACAAACCATCCCATCACTCCAAAAGAGTAACCGCAACTAACATAGGGGTGAGGGGAGAATCTTGGAAGATATAGGGACTAGCTGGTTTCCTAATGGCTAATTTAAATATACCTCTACCCCGATATAACGCTGTCCTCGGGAGCCAAAAAATCTTACTGCGTTACAGGTGAAACCGCGTTATATCGAACTTGCTTTGATCTGCCAGAGTGTGCAACCCTCCACCCCCTGGAGCACTGCTTTACCGCATTATAGCCGAATTTGTGTTATATCGGGTCGCGCTATATCAGGGTAGAGGTGTATTGTATAGTGCCACAGAAGCAATACTATCTTGAAGTCAAATTTGCTATCGACTAAGTTCACAGTGACAAATGTCTAACATGTCTGAAGAAATGTTGTTCCTGCACAGTGAAGTTACTGCAAAACATACTGCATGTAAAATACCTTCCACTTTTTTTTTTTTTTAAATATACCACATACCAACACATTTCAGTATGTGATTTTATGTGGTACACACAAGAATATTTAAACTATGTATTTATTTGAATGAGCAGTAATTGCAGGTCTCACTTTTTCTTTATTCAAAAACAATTAGAGTTCCATGTTAAAACTCAACCTTCATGCAATTTATAGGTGAGAATTTAAATACACAAAAATCAGGTTTTAGCCCATGAAAGCTTATCCCAAATAAATTTGTTAGTCTCTAAGGTGCCACAAGTACTCCTGTTCTTTTTGCTGATACAGACTAACACGGCTACCACTCAAAAGATTTAAAGTTACCATTCCAAAAAGAAAATAACCTGGCTACACTGAACTCATCCACACATTCAACACATTTTTCTGTCTCATCTACTTGTGCATTTTTCACTGAGAAAAACTAAGCTCTTTGGGGCAGGCATTGTCTTTTTACTGCCTAACTGTATATTGCCTAGCACAGGGGTAGGCAACCTAAGGCACGTGTGCCGAAAGCGGCACGCGAGCTGATTTTCAGTGGCACTCACACTGCCCGGGTCCTGCCCACGGGTTTGGGGGGCTCTGCATTTTAATTTAATTTTAAATTAAGCTTCTTAAACATTTTTAAAACCTTATTCAATTTACATACAATAGTTTAGTTATATATTATAGACTTATAGAAGAGACCTTCTAAAAATGTTAAAATGTATTACTGGCACACGAAACCTTAAATTAAAGTGAGTAAATGAAGACTCGACACACCACTTCTGAAAGGTTGCCGACCCCTGTGCTAGCACAAAAGTTTCTCAAACTGGGGTCCGTGGACCCCTGGAGATCTGCGAAGGTACTCCAGGGTGTCTGCCAGTCCCACTGATCAACTCCTCCCCCTCCCATCCAGTGCTTCCTGAAGGCTGGGGAACAGCTGTGGGGATGGTGCATGCTCAGGGGAGGAAAGAAGAGGGGCAGGGTTGGAGCAAGGGCGGGAAGAAGTGAGGCGGTGTGGGGCTTTGGGGGAAGGGGTGGAGTGGGGGCAGGGCCTGAGCAGGGGATTGGGGGTTCATGAAAAACTTGAAATCAAAATGGGGGTTGTTGGGTTCCTAACGTTTGAGAACCACTGACCTAACACAATGGGGTCCCATTTCCTAACTGGGACGTCTAAGTCCTATTACAGTACAAATAATAATAGTAGTAATAGCATATGTACTAATATTTGGCTTTGTTGAATGTTATGTTTGTAAAAATGCTGGATTTGCTCTAGAGAATTGATGTTCTCATTTTACCCACAAACAGGTACAGCCATTTCCTATGCTGTACCTGTCTTGTGGGTAAAATGAGATCATCAGTTCTCTAGAGCCAATCCAGCATTTCTGAATTGCCAAGCTTCCCTACACTGACCAACAGTAAGCTTCATCCTTGACCTGGGGGACTATTTGTAAAGTAACAGGTTAGTTTGTTCTTTACGCACATTCAGTCTTTTTCCTGTCTGCTCAGACTGCCAACATGCCACTTAGTACTAATTCTGGTATCTCATTGGGTAAGCACCTGAGATGACCAAACTCATTTCACATGGGCCAGACAGCCACCAGCCACTAACAACTTTGTTGTTACCAACAGAACATAAATGTCTCACACAGTATCAAAAATATCTATATACAAGAGGGCTGATTTGATGGCTCTAATAACTATTTCTTGATTTTTGAATGCTTACCATCTCAACCAATTTGTTGCATTAACAAGGAGTTTTATAGATTCCAAATGTGTCAGATTTTTCAGGGACTAAATGATTTAAATGCAGGTTCCTTAATTTCTATGTAGTACCAGGACAAAAACTACAGCCTTAGAAGCCAAAGGCATGCAGTGCTCCTTTACTAGGACTTGTGTAATATACTCATGGAAGACTGAAATGACAGATTCAAATTCTGCAGCAGTTCTACATGCAAATCAAACCCTAAATCACTGCAAAATATTAGCTGTAGTTTTATCCCCCCGTTACCTAAATTTCACAATAAGACATACTGAAGGATAATTAAGAGCTAAAACTTAAGAAATGAGAAGTGGAAAAAAAAAAAACAGATAAAGAAAAGAGTAAAGATAGACAGGAAGAAAAACCCCTTTTACATGGACCAAAGAAATACATTTTCCTTAAAATTACAATAAAAATTTTCTTTACAAGTCTCATCATGTTAGTGTACATTTTCCCTTCTTTATTTCCATTGTTTTGTTTTGAAGTGAAGTCTTGCTCAGAAAGTGACTCTAAAATGGCTTTGTTGGGTTTTAAAGTTCTTGTCCCTTTCTGATTCCAGATCAAATTAGTTCATCTTACATGTAAAAAGGAGTTTCTTCTGTTAGTGCTGGAAGTTCAATTTAGGATTATTTCTACTATTACATGTACTTAGTTCTAAAGCATCAATCACTGTAGTATCACATCAGCACCTGAAAGCCAAGCAGTGTTCTTTTTGCCTGTTACCAGAACAGCACACAATCAGTCCCCTTGCTCAGTAGCTGTATTGGCTCTGCAGTGGTAAGAGAACAATTTGGTTTTTTGTCATGCAAGACAGCAGCAGCTGGGACTCTGCATCTACATATAAAGCTGAACTGTTGAGAGTAAGAAACTGCCATGATATAGTCACTCTTCTCATAATTATCCTTTACATTTTATAGTTTATTTTCCTGAAGGAAGTGTACGATGGAGGTGTTTGAAATGAATGGAAGACCTTGCTTTGCCACATTTAGAAGATTTTTCTCAATCTAATGTGAATAGTCACTTTGTACATGTTCACAGTAAAGACTATTTATAAGAGAAATTAAATATGAACACATTTTCTTTGAACATTCTCCAAAGAACTGAGAATGTCGTTTCAAATGAACTATAAAAGGATTATATTTCTGTATCGTCAATTTACCCAGTTACTATTTACATAAATATAGCAATAAAGAATTTGAAGAGTATTTAGCAAAATTAGGAACTTTTTACTTCCAAACTATGCACCTTGTGTTATCTTCTGTTTTGTGTTATGAAAAGGAGAAAATGGCACTTAGTACCCCCACCCGAGCCTGCCTGGTGACAAAGGGAAATCTATTTGTCTTCAGAGACCACAAAGAACTCAGTGGAAATTCGCTCATTAGTTACTGCTTCTTGGAATAGCAGAAAGCACCACTCCATGAGGAATGAGAGTGACATGAATGGCAGCATTTCTCTTTAGGGAGCCAACCTGCCAAGGGAAGGTGGGAAAATAATAAGCGTATAGAGGGGCAAGGCCTTTCCAGGAATGGCCTGGTATATACAAGGATGTCTTCTGCTTTTCTCATGGATTCTTGGAAACCTGCAGCCCTCTACAGCCTCAGCACTCCCCACCCCCTAAGGGGACAATCAAACCAGACGGCAGCATGTAGTAGCCCTTTCTGTCAGAAATCTTTGTTTCCACAATCCAGATTAATGAACTTCATACATCTTTTTTCCTTAAAGCCAAAACAGCAGACTAAAGAAAGAAAGGCTTTCATATTGGTGTTTCCACCATCCAACACTAATCATCAGAACCCTTAGTTGGAAACTCTGAAGAAAATATATTATGCTTCACTGGAAGGTAGGTTAAATCCTTCTAAGAAAGGCCTATGTAAGATTTGAATAAATGAAAACCAATTTGCAGATGACAAGTTTCTCTTTCTGCTCACAGAATCTACTGATTTGATCCAATATGCTACTTTAACTAAATCTCCAGTGTAAGATGGGAAGAATGAATTCAAGGTCACATTAAAATGCAAATTCCCGAAGTATATAAATGAAGGCTGCATTCAAATATGACAGAGAAACACCAACACTCAGAATCTGGGTATATCCTAATCATCAAGCTTTAGGTGAAACATGGGCTGCTAACCTTCCTAATTACATCCCCTAAAGGAGAAAAAAATAAAAGGGCATAACAACCTTCACTGAAACAGAAATTTCCCTTCTCTAGCAGCTAAGAATATGCTTTTGAATACTAAGGGCTTTTCTGCACATTGGGTTATTCCCAAATAGCTCTTCAGGAGCAAAAGTGCATTGTTCCCATTTAGCTTAATCCACTTTGAATGTGGATTATTTAAACAGAAATAAACATTCCAAAATAAGAATGTTCATAACTGCTATTCAGGAATATTATTCGGGAGTTATTCAGGAACAGTTACTGCTCTTTAAATTCACAGCCTACCTTAATCCAAATTAATTTTAAAGTCCAGGAAAGCCTTAAGGACCGATTCATTTTTGAGCTTTCTTGGAAGAATTTAACAACCCACACTATGGTGTAATCTTGGTCACCACCTTAGCATTCCACATTCTACTACAGACAACACATTTGTAGTTTGGTGCTTAAAACTGCAAGCTGCTGAATGCCTTCAATTTCTATGGAAGTTGAACGAAAATTAAGGGTGCTCAGCACTTTACAGAAAGAGGCCGACTCTTTATAGTGATAGTCTTAGAAGCTATCATTCATTTCAATAACCTCAGTCTACAAGAGACAAGCTAAGTCTTTAATTTTTTCTCCATAAACAAACAAAACAACAAAAACAAAGTGATTTTCTATTCTGGACTTCAGAAAACAAAATAACCAACAGGAAATGGCACTGGGTTGCTATTACTAATTAACTCACCCTTAAAAAGTTATTTCTCTTTGAAAACTCTCCCCTCCTACCCACTATTTATGTTGGCTTTATTTATTTATTTATTTATTTCAACTTGAATAATGAAAATAGACAAGTCAGTTTCTTAGATTCATTCTTCTCCCTTTCTAGTCTATACTGGATTCCCCATTCACTCCTTTTTTGAAGAATCCTGTATATCTACTTCCCCCTCCAATTATCAACATGAGTTGTTGCTTGTTCTTTTTATTTCACCAGCATGGCCAGTTTCTTTTTTCCTCCTCCCACCTCTGAGTACATATTTTGAAGAGAAATGTATTTCTGATCTCAGGTAAGTACACATACCAAGTTAAAGGCAGCCCACACTTGTAGGCCAGTGCACATCTCTACTTCTCTCAGTACCCAAAAACAAAATATTCCCTGTATATTTCTTGTGGCATTAAATTCTGCTTGACATGAGTAAGAATGGCAGATGCAGGCTCACATACAAGAGTTTATTAGAAAAATGACAAACACCTTTCTGTTTTCTCACCCTTTTAAATTTACTCTTTTTCAAACAGAACACTAGTTGTCCTCTTACCCCAAAATAAAATAGTCAAATATAAAATGGAGATGGAGTCTCTGTCCTCCTCTTTCACTTCTCTTAATAATGCCTCATAGTTTATTGCAATTAAGTTTGTTTCTTTTACTACATGGGTAAAACTGGTATCTAGAAATCCAGAAGTTGTTAGCCCTCTCTCAAAAAACCCAAACCCATTAGTTCAGTCTTAAGTTCTAGTAGCCCTAATATAATTCAGTCACGTCCTCCTTTGCATTCACCATGCTTAGAGGCAACAGGTCCCATCAGAATTCTTTTCTTATCAACTTTTGTTGCATCTACTCTACATTTTTCTTTATTTTCAGCCATCTTTGTCAGCAGAACCAAATCTTTTTTTTTTATAACTAATATTTGTAGGTGATTATCTGTCCACCATGCTTCTTGCATTAGTCCAGTTACTTTTCTTTCCTTTGAAGATTATCTTCTCTGTTATCTTTTGTCCATTTCTTTACATTTAGTCTGTTCATATAGTCTTTTTAGGAAAATGTGTCTTCTCCACTTTTTTGCTACATTCTTCATGATGTGAGCTGTACCTACTACTTCACTTTCCACATTTTAAAAGAAGTCTTGAGTCTAAGAGGCTGATTCCCCATGCACACAGTGAAACTTCTATTTGTAACAGCTCCTTCTCTCAATACAAGGAATTTCTATTTCATTAAACCAAACTTCCTTCCAAGCAACAACCTTTAATCCAACATCTGTCTGTCTCTAGTTCTCTAGGCCTTGCCACTCTTCAGTGTGGTTGACCTAATCATCTCTGTTTCGCTCCCCAAGTCATTCAACTTTTGTATGACATTTCTGCCCTGCTTACTGCTTGTGTCAATATTAATGTGGGCGACACTCTGCAACCATTCTTCCAAACTCTTGAAGCAATATACTGCTCCGTTCTCCTTATCCCTATTTTATGTTATCCAATCCCTCTTTTTTCCATACAAATACCCTGATCATGGTGATCTTCCACTCATTGATCCACAACTTTCTTCAAGACTTTCTCAAATCAGTGCAGTTACCAGACATTTCAATTTGGACCACTGGTTTGCTCTATTTGTCCATTGTCAAATATAATGCAAGATAATACACTCTCTCTGGATGTATTCAGTTGGAACAATCCATTTTATGAACACAATCTTTTCTTCTACCTTCCACTTCTCTCTACTCAGATTCAGTCCTCTCGTGTTTGAAATCTTCCTTAATTTCAGCTGTAAGCATCTCTTGCATAAAATGGTAGAAAAGTCTTCAACATCCCAGATGATCATGTTACACATCCAGCCTCAACTTCTATTTCACCTTTCTGAACAGCTTATATTGCTTACCCATGTGCCACCTCCTCCAGGTCAACAGCAAAAAATATAAACATTACACAACTCCCTGTAGCAAACTGCCTTGCTCCCCTTTGCAAGAGTTATTTTATTTTTTTTCTCCATTTCTCTGCTCACTTTTCTTAGTTCTATTCACTGTAGTTCCCATTTCACTCCCTATTTCTCAGGCTTTGTAATCTATTACAATGACAGTGAAAAAGTATTGAACACACATGGGAGTTGTTACAAGTTATGAAAGTATTCATAGATATTAAGCATAATTCAATTAACAAACCGACCTACTGGTATTCTTTGCCGCTGTTAGTAGGCATATCATCTCTCTCACACATTCACAATGCCTTTACAACCAGAACTAACACTGTAGTGCAGGGGTCGGCAACCTTTCAGAAGCGGTGTGCCAAGTCTTCATTTATTCACTCTAATTTAAGTTTTCGCATGCCAGTAATTCATTTCAACGTTTTTAGAAGGTCTCTTTCTATAAGTCTATAATATATAACTAAACTGTTGTTGTATGTAAAGTAAATAAGGTTTTTAAAATGTGTAAGAAGTTTAATTTAAAATTAAATTAAAATGCAGAGCCCCCGAGACTGGTGGCCAGGACCCGGGCAGTGTGAGTGCCACAGAAAATCAGCTCGCGCGCCGCCTTTGGCGCATGTTGCCTACCCCTGCTGTAGTGGCTCACTTATCAATAGAAGGATGTGATTGAAGTTACACTACCATTGAAATAAAAAAAAAAAATCAATATAGCACATATGGAATGCAAAATAATTCCCACAGCATTCCAAGGTGCAATGGGATGAATTGAAGATTGAAGATCTTTTACCACTAAATGTTATTTCAAGTTAATTTTAAGGTTGTGACACAAAAGCAAAGAAATTAAAAAATAAGATGGATACAGCTGTAGTGATTTCATTGGGCCTAAGTAATGCAGGGGCCAGATTAGTGCAACAGGTAAAGTACTATAAAGTGTAGACACCTTATGCAGCAATATCTGGAAGAAAGGTGAAGTGCCAATTACTCTAATTCAAGGTCATTATATAGATTTGTTTTCCATCATGGTATTTTAAGTTGGTTTTGCATATATATTCCTTAATTTGACTGAACACTGAAAAATCCTCTAGTTTGCTTTTGAATTAAAAAATGCAAAGGGGAATAATTGTTTGTTTATAATACCAATTCTTCGCAGATCTAGTTAAGATTAAGCTGATCACTTTGTTTTGTAATTAATAATGTTACTGGAGTGCCTCTTTTCAGATCCAATTACTTGTACCCATACAGTATATCAAGAACACAAAATAGAGAAGTATAGCCTATACAAACCTACTACAAGGTGGATGTACAACTGGTTGAAATAGCATACTTAGGCTACGCCCTCACTATGAGGGGGGGGAGGGTCGATTTAAGATACGCAAATTCAGCTACGCGAATAGCGTAGCTGAATTCGACGCATCGGAGCCGACTTACCCCGCTGTGAGGACGGTGGCAAATCGACCTCCGCGGCTCTCCCGTCGATGGCGCTTACTCCTACCTCCGCTGGTGGAGTACAAGCGTCAATTCGGGGATCGAATGTCGCATCCTGACGTGACGCGATAATTCGATCCCCGAAAGATCGATTTCTACCTGCCGATTCAGGCGGGTAGTGTAGACATAGCCACAGAGTAGTTATCAATGTTTTACAATCAAGCTGGAAAGGCATATGGAGTGGGGTCCCACAGGAATCTGTCCTTGGTCTGGTTCTAGTCAGTATCTTCTTAAGTTATTTGGATGATAGAGTACACTTACAAAGTTTGTGAATGATATCAGGCTGTGAAGGACTGCAAGTGCTTTGGAGGACAGAATTAGTATTTATATGTTCTTGACAAATTGGAGAAATAGTCAGAAATAAGCAGGATAAAATTGAATGAAGAGAAATGCAAAGTATTACACCTACGAAGGAATCATCAATTGCAAAGATACAATATGGGAAATGCCTGCCTAGGAAGGAGTATTGCAGAAAAGGATTTGGGAGTTAAACAGGATCAAAAAATGAGTAAGAGTCAATGTAATACTGTAGCAAAAAGAACCTCATTCTGGGCTGTATTAAGCTGGAATGTTGTAAGGAAGACACAAAGTAATTCTTCCACTCTACTCAGCACTGATAAGGCCTCAACTGGAGTACTGTATCCAGTTCTGGACATCATACTTCGGGAAAGATGTGGGCAAACTGGAGAAAGTGAAGAAATTGATTAAAGGTCTAGGAAATATTACCTAGGAGGAAAATTTGAAAAAAAAAAATTGTGTTTAGTCTGGAGAAGAGAAGACAAATGATAACAGTTGTCATGCATGTAAACAGTTGTTAAAGAGGAGGGTGGCAGGACAAGTAGTAATGGTCTTAGACTGCAGTAAGGGAGATTTATGTTAGACATTAGGAAAAACTTCCTGATAGGGTAGTTAAGCTCTGGAACAAAGTTACGTAGGGACATGTAGAATTACTGGAGGTTTTTAAGAATAGGTAACGCAACCACCTGTCAGGGATGGTCTAGACGGTACTCAGTCTTGCCTCAGAGCAGGGGACAGGACAAGATGACCTACCGAAGTCCTTTCCAGTAAATTTCCATTATATTACATGCAAGTAAATCATACTCATATTTAGTTTTCTTAAGTCTTAAGATTTTTCCATTCTAATTTCCTTCTGACTACATATAGTCCCATATAGTATCCCTTTCAAATGATAGTATCAATAGAAAAGCCCAAATAAGCAGACTATGTGCCTTGAGAAATATGGATTGCATGGTATTTTACAAATCTAATCAAGTACTAGACAAATATTTGTTGAATAAGGTTACCAAATGTTGCAAAAGTTTGAAGATACAGTTGAATGATTGTTCTGTGTTTATTTAAAGAATCACCAAGAAGATTATATGAAAAGGCAAGATTAGAGACCAGCTGGCATCTGACCAAATTAAGATTTTACTTCTTTTAAAGTGACATTTGACTCTAAACACATTTAAGAGCAGGAAACAACCTAGAAAAGCACTAATTACTTCCATCAACAATGAGCTTAACATCTCCTGGCTGACCTTAGCTAATCAGGAAGGAGAATGGTTCATACACATGAATGGTAGGACGGAACTATTAAGTACTCTCGTATCTCAAAGAGACAGTGTGTCAATTTTATCCAAAGATTTTGCATTCATCCCCTCATATGCTGACATACTGCAACAGGGCTCTCTTCTCACTACAAAAAGAAAAGCCACCACAGCGAGCAATGGCTTAACCGGTGAAGGGCCACAAGCAGATCAGACTGAGGAAACCACCATAACCCAAGATGTAGTTCTGCCAGATAATTCTTCACCCTCGCTATAGAGGAAACAAAGAAGCCTCCTTGGCTTCACACAGTATGCAAGTGCTTGACTGGACTCAGACTGTTGTCTTTTGCTAATATACCAGGGTTCGTTCCTTAAAGATTAAATTTACTGCATATAAAACCAATGTGAAACAAGAAATGGTGCAAAAAGAAAGGAAGGCTTAGGAGACATTTGGAGGATGGGATTGTACAGCAAATAACTCTACCACCTCACTAATTTATTGCAGGAATAGTCCAAAGACAAGACAAATAACAGCTCCTAACACTGTGATGGAACTCAACTAAAAAGATCAGTCTCCTAAAATTGACCATCAAAATTGGTCAACTACACTAATACTTGAAGCAACAAGCTAGACATCAGATCAAAGGAAAAGAGGAATCAATCTGGAATTCCAAGACCAATTCAAAGAGCTCTCTACTTATCATTTTATCTTATTAGAGAATGGGGCTTACATACAGATGGTGCCTTAACTCATTACACACAATATAATGTTGCACTCATAAGTTCATGTATGACAAAAGAAGTACTGCACTCCATGGAAAGTACAGTGACTAAAGCAGAACTCAAGAATACTGAGCTGTATTATAGGAAGGATGGCCTTGTGGTTAAAGTACTGGAATGCAGATCTGGCTTCGGTTCCCAGCTCAGCCATGGGCTTCCTGTGGAACTCCGAGCAATCACTTAATCACTTAATCTCTTTGTCTCAGTTGGCCATTTATGAACTAGGGGCAGTAATCCACCTCACACAGTGCTGTGACAACAAGTTGATGATTGTGACATGTTCAGATACTACAGTGATGGGGCAGTGTAAATACGGAAAGCCTCAGCTGATATGAAGTGATTTTTTTTTTCTGCACATATATCCTCTGGAGTCCTAAAGCCAACTCCATCAAGGGCCAATCAGAAAACCAGGAACTTCTCCAGTGATTTCCACCACACTAACCAGAAAGCTTCCCCAATATTAGTGATTGGAAGGTCATGTTTAATCTCAAGAATTTGAAAATTACACAAGAAAACCTAATTTCTACACTTGAAGTTTTCAGAAACATAGCAAAACAGTTAATTATGGAATACAAAACTAGCATCCAATGGAGAGAATTAATGGTTTCAGATGAATTTTCACCATTTCTGAATTTTGCTGCTGAGTGTCTTCTCAATAATCAGTCGCCTCACGTACTGCAGGTTGGATACTCAGGGCCTGATCCAAAGCCATGAAAGACAACAGAGGTCTTTCCATTGACTTCATTGGACTTTGGATTAAGCTCCTCATAAGGCTGAATTCATGACTTTCTGAAGTTCTGTCCTGGAATTTACTGGAATAGTATTTACTCTGCAATTGTAAATAGTGCAGCTACTCAGGGTGGATTTAAAATATGAAAAAACCTTCACAATTCAATTACAGGATATTCAAGTCCTGAACTCCAGGACTGCTTCCCTCCACTGAAAGCAGGAAGAAAAAAAAAAGGAAGACAAGATGTTTACAACCGTTTATTTTCTACCTCCACCTGATGAGTAGGGAGGTTAAACTGAACCTTAAAAGGCAGCCCATGTTGGGAATTAGAACCAGTCATATTAGTATCAATTAAGCAGAAGAAAACGTAGAAAGACATGGTCAGAAGCAATAAGGCTATTATGGTAAATGTAATCTAATTATTTTTAATTAAAGGTTGTTCTCTTCTTTTCAAGTTAGAAAACGTGTTTGCATGGTTTGACAACATAGCAGCACTGTGTCAAACCACTAATTGTTATTTTATGTCATAATGTATAGCTGGAGAATAGAACCCATAAGTTACTTTCAAACTAATAACTTGAGCACAACAATACTTAACACCATTAGGAAGAGGGAGTAACAGTTTATTAGGCTCAATTTGACAAAGACATGAAAAAGGAAAATGAAGGGGCACTGTAAAAATAGTTTAGTCCAAAATTTAGGTTGAGGGATTATTTTTATTTTTGTAAACACAAAACCTAAAAAAACAGATGTTTCATAAAATTAAAAATTATTCAATCACTGATGCATGTACTTATTTGTATAAGTATCAGAAAATTAAAATATTAAAGTAAGGAAATGCAGCTTTTATCTTTACAAACATCCACAAACACAGTCCATTTAATATATGGAAAAATTACATAATCAGTATTTTAAAAAGTTGTCATCACTTATGTTTTGACAAAGCTTACTGTACTTTTTAAAAAGGGCATATAAATATTTTTCTGGAAGGTTCCAATCCTGGAAACATGTAAAAGTTTACTCAGGTAAAGAGTCCCATTGGCTTTAATAAGGCTACTTATGTCAGTAAAATAACTTTCATGCATAAAAGGTTGGAGAACCAGATCACAAGACAGTTGTTTCCTATTTCCCAAGATTTTATTCCCATTAGATTAATTTTTAAAACAAATTATCCCAAAGAGCTACTGTAAAAAAGGTTTTTTAAATAAAAAATATAAATACATAATTTTAATAGACAGTTTTTGCAGAACTATCCATTCTCAGTGCCCAAGAGCCTAAATTTTGGGCCTAAACTAGCTAAACTACTTAAAGATTCAATTAATGATGACATCTTGATCCCAAAGTATCTACAATAAGAATATTTACAATAAAAAGTCTTCAAAATCATCAATTCAATTACAATTGTATTAAAACTAGTATTTAAGCAGACTTTAATGTGTGGGAATACATAATATTAGGATTAATGCAATTAATGTGAATACATGCTGGTAGCACAACAAAACCTGATCTGGATCCAAGAAGCAGTATCCTCCTTTTGTTTTTTAATGAAACATCAGTCCCCTAGTAGGACTTTCAGCTCTCAAGCAGGTTACTTGTCCCAGGACACAGGCCAAAGGCACCATTCTCATTCTATGTTATATATAAATGAGAAAGGGTGGATAGAAGTTACAGGAGAAATTGGCATCCCACAATAATAGTTTACCAACCTTGCTGGGTTATACACCTTTGTTTCAGAACCAACATTAACCTAATGTTTTAATGGAGAAACACCTGGGAAACTATAAGCTTACTGGCATAAAGTCTGTATTCAGTGGATTACTTGTCTATGATGTGTTCCAGTTATCTAATATATATTGAAACTGATCAGTTTAAGAGGAGGAAGGAGAGAGAAAATTCCTAAGTTTTCAACAAGTTTGGGTTAGAATGGTTTTCCAAGATGCATGACAACCAGGTTTATTTAGCATTTACATTTTGGTCTATTCATTGAAAGTGGTGGGATAAGTTAAGTGCAACCAGTTTTCTATCCACTGTTTTTACTATACACCATAACTGTAATTAGCCATCCCTACATGACAAGAAGTCACTTCTCAAAATAGGACTGCACATATTGGAAGCATTCTTCATGGAAGTTATGATCTTTTACAATTTTTTGTAGAGAAAACATAGTAAAGAGAACATTTTCCCTAAAATTACTTCTTAAGTTTTTTTCTCCCATCAAAAGTGTATTTTATAAAGAGGCAAGGAAAACAAGAATGCAAAGAATAAGCTGAAGTACTTGGGTTAATTACCTTTTGTACTATATATTTTATTGCTGTTTCTGGACTATAAAACTATTAAACTAAAAAGAACCCAAGCTTCATGATCATGTACCTTATTTTATGAAGTTTTTGAAGTTGTTTTCACATTCAAATCTATTTTCTCAGTTGCTGATTTATGTCGGTATTTGTTTAGGTATTATGTGTAACAAACGAGAAATAATTTTATTTATTTATAATTATATATCCGCTGTTCTGTTATAAATCATGCCTTAGAGCTTTATTAAGAAAGCTACTTGAATAACATTTCCACGGAGGCGCTTTTCTAACTTGACAATGAAATCTTTTAAGGGATAGTAGACTGTAAAGTTACTCTCTATTCTAAACAAACTACAGAATACAGAACTGAAGACTAAAAACACAGCATGTCTACACTCAATCAAGGTGGCAAAAGTTTTATTATAGTAACAATGAAGGAAACCCGTATTTTTTACGATATTTGAAAAAAATCAAGACAACTGAACAGTAATAAGTTTAAACAGTGATGAGAAAGCACAGACGCCAAATAAATTCTACTGAACCAGTGTCAACAGAAACGACAGACATGCCTACACAGCTCCACAGTTCAGACTACGGGGGTATAAACAGCAGAGTTAATGCAAACTAGATACATTTTAGTACACACTCGCAGGCTCCACATAGGGCAGTTACAGCGCAGCCTGCTTATGTGCACTGCAATTCACATTACGGTCGTGAATTGCGGGGCCACGTACATAATACTAAAGAATTAGACCCTGAGTTTTAGTCTTCTCAAGGTAAGACCCAAAACACACTCTAAAGTCATATCCACGTGAGAAAGTTGTACCTGTTAAAGTTACGGTGTGAATTTAAACCAATTTAAACTGGCAAAAATGCCTGAGTGGACACTTAAGCTAAACCGATATACGACATTTAAACTGAAGTCTAAAATAGTATTTCAGTTTAACTGACAAGTGTCCTCTCAGGGGTTTGTACCAGTTTAAATTGGTTTTAATTCACACTTTAAACAGGTACAACCTTCTCACATAGACAAGCCCTAACACTGAGCCATTAAAAAAAAATATTCCTGGAATGGGCATAGGCTGTGGGAAACATTTTGGCAGGATGTTTGACTGTGTAGGTATAATTCTGTCACCTTTGGTAGGAGCGTGTATCGTTTATTTAGTACTTTTGTGCTTGACGTATACTTTTATCCTTACACAATGATAAAGGAACATATGCTCATTGACAAGGGGACTACCTAAAATACTCAGCAAATTGGGGAACCCAGAAATGGAGACAACAGATAAAAAGCCCAATTAAATACTCACTTCTTGTAGGCCCTGAGTTGCCCCATCATATTCTTTCTGAAAGAGCCTAAGGGTACGTCTTCACTACCTGCCGAATCGGCGGGTAGCAATCGATTTATCCGGGATCGACATATCGCGTCTCATTAAGACATGATATATCGATCCCCGAACGCGCTCACTGTCGACTCCAGAACTCCACTAGAGCGAGCGGCGGTAGCGCAGTCAATGGGGGAGCCGCGGCCATCGATCCCTCGCCGTCTGGACCCCAGGTAATTCGATCCAAGATATTTCGACTTCAGCTACGCGAAGTTGCATATCTTGGATCGATCCCCCCCGAAGTGTAGACCAGCATTAAGTATGTAACAAACTTGGACATCTTTCCCTCTCTGAGCTGAAGCCATGGGAATAAAATCTTCCATGTATAGAAACTTCAGCTCACAATTATCAAGTGTCTCAAAAGAAGAGCTTAATAAAAGACACTGCTAATCTTGTGTAACAGTGGGAACTTTTTAAGCATCTGAGGTGTTTCTAGAAAATATCTGTCACTATACCTAACAATGCATTTCAAATGCAACAAAAACCTCATGAACTTAATTTTTACCTTCAGCAGCTCATGAGAAACAAAGTTTAGTCACAATAGCTCTATGGACCAAGTGAAGTATGTAATTAAACAGCTTATTCAGAACAAGTAATGAGATTCACACTGGCCCTCTTCTCACTGGACAAGGTCTTTCCCAGCAACAAGAACACAGAAACCTGTTTAGACACACCAAGACCCTGTCAAGAGCCCTCTTTTCAGAAAAAAAACTGACAGGGGAGAGATTCCAGGTTGAGCTGTAGACAGGTGTCCTGTATATGAGCAATCACGTGTGACAAGATCCTTTGATGGGAATGGTTATGTGCAATAGCAGTGAAATCAGATCTGCCTTGGCTACTAAGGCGGCAATCAGGATCACAAAACCATTGTTTTTCAGAGGTTAGTGAGGATGTTTACTGTGAGAACAGTGGAGGAATAGACATCCATGAAGTTTCTATCACAGGAAAGAAAAGATTACTGCTCCTACCACATAGGACAGTGAACATTGTGTACACACAAAACCGGTAGTTGTTCAGAAAAGATGCAAAAAGCAGAGTTTAGTCTTGGGAATTCTGCCCCAGCAAAGATATGCATCCGCTACTGTCTGATATATGGTCTCCGTGCGAAGGCCTAATTACACACAAGTTCAGCCAGTTGGTTAATGTGTTTCCTTTCCATGCTAGTTAAATGGACTCTAGGAGTTATATGGATAAAGCCCAGTTCCATATCTACAACAGCTTCCCAACACAGGGGACATGTTGTCTCTTCCTGATGATTAACCTGGAACATGGTGGTATGATTTTTTTTTTTAAACCAGAACCATCTTTTATTAAGTTGCAATACCACAGCACCTAAATAATCTAGGTCTCTGAAAGTTTGAAGAGTACACAGGACCATCTTTATTTCCAGTAACTTGGTGGAGATATGGGGGTCTGCAGAAACTAAGTTCCTTGAGTGTGAAACATCCCTCCTTTTCCATATCTAACAGTGGATCAATCCATGGTTACAAGAATTTAAATGGCATAAATTTGGAAGTATTCTCCATACTACAAGTTGCTTCTAGAGGTCTACCAAATGTTTCACGAAGAGGGCACTGAATACATGCGTGGCCTGTGACCCACATAAACCTCGGTCTACTGAGATTGCCTCATGAAGATGAGCTATGGGTACAATGACTAGCTGTGGCTATTAGTCCCAATATCTATAGCTTGTTTTTTGAAACTTGTTTAATTTGGCAAATTCTTCTTACAAGGTTTACAATTTCTTTGACTTGTGAGGAATGGAGAGAAGGCACTGAGATAAGACATGTTCATATGGTCTCTCATATTCCAATAGTCTCAGTGGGAGAGAAACTGAGTCAGTTAATTATATTAAAGAGCTCCAGTGATTCCAGCACCCATTGGTGACATGGGTAAATCCTCAGATTCCTTCAAGAAATGCTATTCTTAACCTATTATCTTGAAAATGGAAAACAAATTCCCATTTTCAGTCAGTATACTGCTCTAACTGCTAATCACACCACCAGTCCAAAAGGCAAAACTGAATTGGCAATACTGTTCAGTTATCAGAGACATATGGTAATAGGAGTTTGATGTAGGGTTTTATTTTAAAATTATATTTATTAGAATGCCTCTTTGCTGCATTCCTGCAGGAGTGAAGCTGTGGACTTAATTTGTTGGGATTTGTTTTTCCAAAAATGAGTATTGTGACTTTGCTTGACAATCCTGAGGACCCATGTATATGCAATTATGAGTCAGAAGGAAGAAAGCCCATATCTTCCTCTGACAGGGAGATCATACAGGGCAGGCAGAAGCAGGTTAATTTGATCCAGAAATTTAAGAGAAAAAAAAACACGTTTTGCTGCTTTGAAGTTAAAGGCATATTGCTGAGATCACGTAGCACCCGAAGGGTGGTAGATGTTTTCCAAATACAAAGACTCAGTCCCCGCCAAAATCAGTACGTTGTTTGGGAATACTTCTTGCATTGGTTATAGCCTAAAGCCTCTCGCTGTCCGCTGTCTTTTTTCTCAGAAGAGGAAAATAAGATTATTGACTGAAGGAAACAAATTGTACCATGACTTCTCCATGTTCTTGAGACTGGCCTCCACATTATCTCCAAAGGAAATAATGGTGTCACAGAAGGTCCTCCAGCAGCTACTATTGCTGTACCTCTTGGTTGAAAAGACCAATTTAATGCCATGTGTGTCATATCATATAATACCAATACCTTCTGGACATTTCTAAAACTAAATCTATGAATGTTTTGGAAGTCCACATATTTATTCTTTGAGGCACAAATGGGTGAACCACCTTCTGAAGCTTAAACTATTTGCCCATGTGGGATTTGTAGCACTCCTGAGCACCTAGATTCAAAGACACAGATATCTTCCCAATGCAATTACTGCAGTGCTTGTAATTGTGCTCTAGGACCCCTAAACTGTGCAAACTGTTACAAAAGCCATAGGCAAACTGTGAGTAGGATGGAAGAAGCCATAAGCATCTCTTGATGTGCAAAGCACTTTACACGACCCATTTTGGAGACTGCAATTGTATTATACAGATTTTTAGAAGGCAGTTGAAGACTAGGTGGAGTGACAGTACTATCCACATAAAGGAACATCACAAGGTTCTAAATAATCTCAATACTGAAATTCTGCTGGCATCTAATGCACAGGATCTAAAAAGAACATTTAAGCTCCTCAATCTGAGGGGTCAAGGGTGCCATTTGCCTACAGATGTAGGGTGTGTCAGAGGCTCAGGCTCCTCTAGGTAACACTGGTGTAGTCATCCCTACTATCCCATTTAGTAGGTTCCGGTTCCTAAGGTAAGACAGATGGTAGGTTTATCACAGCAGGTGTTATATCAATGCACTGATCACAGGATATCCAAGCCCTTTAATCTCCAAAGAAGTTCTTACATTAGCTCAATAGCTCACTTTGCCAGAAGATGTGGTACATCTATCAGGGCACGACTGAAACATTTTGATGAAACAAAAAACAAAACAAAAACAAAACAACAAAAACAAAGGACTGCAGCTAGAACATGAGTCTGGTCTATCAGTGCCCAAAGTATTCAAACTCAAAATCCAAGTCAACAGCAAGGCCGGAGTAGCTGAAAGGATAGAGCAAATTAATCTCCCCTCTCTTAGAACTTAGCCTGTCCTTTGAGAGAAATGGTGCCTCCAAGCTTTAAGCAGCATTAAGCACCATTGCAGGCATTCACAAATGTTCTCAATACGACTTTGATAGGACCTGCACTGAAGTGGATAGCACGGACGCAGAGGCTTAACCACCACAGAAAATTGTGTCTTGACAAGCTTTTATTTCTAGCATCTCCAACCATCTGGGAGAAGATGGAAGTATAGATGACATAATTATGAAAAAAAAAAATTTTTATGGCTCAAATAAGATTCTTACCCAGTGAATCAATACAAACAGGCTTTTCCAAGAGCAATGAGAAAGTGCTACAGTAAAGCGCTACAGCAGTCAGAGACCTAACAGTGAACACCAGCAGGTAGATTGACCTTCTACTCAACCATTAACTGTATAAGAGAACAGCAATTGGTAGATTCATGACCACTGTTTAATTGATCAGAGCAATACCCATCAACAGAAAGAGATGACTCAACTCATCTACATAAGAGCAAATGAAGACAAATTCTAAGTGGGAAATGTAGGAAAGTCTAAAATTTTTCCAAACATACATGAAACACTATCGTTTTCAAGTGTAGAAGTCAAAGAACATCAGTAAAAAACCCTGAATTAGTATGTAGTACATGACCAGATGTTATTAATCAAAAAGCTATTTTCAAACAAACAATGAGATCTCTCTTACATGCACTGTAATCTTCTGTGCTTTCCTCAGCACAGGAAAGAAAGAGCAGAGGGATTGGGTTGTTATGGAAGATTCACTTACCTGGATTTACCAATACTACAGCAAAAATATTTGTGCAGAATAAAAATTTTATGCACTTCATTTAGAATTGTAAAGACTTTCATCTTTAAGCAGCAAGTGAGCTATATCAGACTTGAAAAAAAAGTGGCATATTGCCATAACATATTAATTCTAATTTATGTCCTTCTACAGTAAAATTCTGTGTTCAGATTCAAAGACATTTTATGGAAGAAAACATTAATGAAGTTTTACATTCTATTGCAAGTAGCACATTCTATTTAGTTGTATCCCTATATTAACTTAATGATTGTTTTCCATTGATAACTGCTCTTCTTGCAGACATTCAGGAATATTTTCAGTTCTTTTCAGTCTACCCACTCCATCAATCCACTTATATACTCCAGATTTAATATTATCAGGCTGAATTCTGAAGCTGACTCAGAAATATGATATTGCCCCTTTCAGCATATTAGTTTTTTTCCTTCTTAAAATAGTTTTCTGACATTGTCCAATGTTCAGCAAGACTAAGGATTAATTTTCAAAGGTATTAGGCATTTAAAGATCCAGGTAGGTACTCAGTGAGGTTTTTCAAAAGCCCCTAACCTGCTTAGGTGCCTAACATGGGAGTTGAGCATCTAACCTGCTTAGGCACTTTTCTAAATCCCACTAGGCACTTTTTGTACCTATAGATGCCTAAATAACTGAACACCTGACTCTAGATTCCCATCAGTTAAAGGCCAGCTCACATGACCTTTTCTGTTTTTGACTAGCATATTAATTTATGTTCTTTAAAGCAGTCTCCCAATAATGGTCATAATACCCCGATAAATATTTTTAGCCCTATTTTACAACTGGGAAGATAGAGGTTAAGTGATGTTAGAACTCTGGAATTCCCGCTCCTGGCCTAAGACCATGTCTCAATCTAAAATCTGTCAGTCTGTTATGGACTCGTTTTCCTTTTTGAATATGTAACACTTTCAATATTCTCAAAGTATACAGACTTGTGAAAGTATTTTGCCCATTTTCAAACAATGATGTTACCGAATCGCCTATGAAAAATTCAAGAAAAGCAAACACCATACATCCAGGAGCAGGAAAGTTGTATGCAGAACTCCCACTTATACAATGCATCAATACAGTAATTGTCTCTCTATATATTCATTCATGGTAGCGCTCAGTTTTAACGCACATTAATAAGCTATTAGGAGTGCACAGCACTTTCAATTGGATAGAAATCCATTTATTTTAATTACCCTAGCACCTAGGAGCTCTAGTCATGGACCAGAACCCCATTGTGCTAGTCACTGTACAAACAGAACAAAAAGACATTAGTTACCTGGTTTCTTCAGAAGAGTCAATGAAACCATTGGACTTCTTATATCCCAAGATTCCCATGCCATAGTAAAGAGAACTGCCAATTTATCATTTCAGAATTACAGATGCTTCTTTCAGACAGTATGAAAGGTAACTGGTGACTGTACAGTAGAACTAACTTCAGATTGTAAAGGCAAATTTAATTCCAAAACTCTAAAATTTCAAAATGTGCTATGGAGTAGTTAATGGGCCAAATTGCACATTATTAGACTGCTGTTTATGCATCTTCCTATATATGTAGTAGGCCTACTTCTGCCCTCATTAATACCACTACAATCTCACCAGCATCTATGAAGTTGCATCGATATAAATGAGCAGTATGTTAAATAGAACTGTGTTAACACTGGTGTAAGAACTTCAACATTTGAATCTTGGGGTTGGGGCAGAGAGTTATTGCATTTCAATTCAAGCCTCGGCACTGCATTATTAACTAAAAAACAAACAGGGAAATTCAGAGAAAAAAAATGAAGTTAAGAAATGCAGCCTCTACTGCTAGATGCCTTTTTCGTTGGTGCTCAGAGAACACAGGGTTACAGACATAAGAAATATCAAGGATACTCTGCCCAAAAGCAGAACTGGTAAGAGATGCTGCCTTCCAACACCATTTAACTGCAAAATCTCCACTTATCAAATCAATCTGGGAGAAACATGAACTCCAGAGTTAGATCAGTTGAATTCATGCTTATTGAAGACACTTATTACAAATTTCTCCAATTCTGCTTTTTCCACAAAATATCATCTGCCAACAGCCAGTGATCCTGTAATAGGTGTTTGCACAAGATTTAAAACCTGCAGGCATCACCTTTTTACAAATGCACAGTTACAGAAATGGGAAAAGATTTTCCTTATCTACTCAATTCCAAGCAGCACATTTATGCTGTTATGTGACTAGAACACATGGAAAGTTGTATACTATACCCATACAAAAATGCAATTTTAAACCTCTAATTTTAAAATTACTAACATCTTCCTTCTACCATCTGGCTAGTTTCTATGCTATTTTAGTGAAAAAATTAGTAGGAACAAGTTTTTGTATGTTTGCCTAAATCAAACAGCCATCTGTATTTTGGTGTGGGCCACTTAAATAATCTTCTCTGTAGAAGTGGATCCCAGGTGCCTATGCTGGTGACTATGCATAGCTGCAAATGTTTACAAGGACTTTTACAAGGAACTGGACAAGTCACCCCCTCACTAAACGTTGTGTATCCATTCCAGTTAATTTTAGTATTTTATACTAATTTACTAGCATTAACTATTCTGTCATATCTCTATAACGTAGCCCCATTTTACAGACAGAAGTTAAGATGGTAAGGTTAAGTAACTTGATTGAGGCCACAGAGGAATCTAAACTCAGAACCAGGATCACAACACAGGAGTTCTGTGGTCTTAGTCCCATATTTGGTCTTCTATACCAGGTTGCTTTATGCTATTTACTTACACCTTCTTGTGGCCAAAGATCACATTGATCAGCAGAGGACGCAGATCCAAAAGGCACCCAGCAAGGAGGTAACTTGCAATAATTGTAGTAACAGTGGCAGCCACTAGACAGTATCCCTTCTACTCCCTACAAAAACCTTGAATTGACCTGTGGGTCTGACAAACCCATAAGTGAAGGCCACGCTAGAGCAACTGTAAGATGGTGAAAGGGAAACACTGAATAACCCATGATCTTTACAGGGGTGGAAAACAGAAAAAAAAAAAAATCAGCAGATAAACTTTCAGTGCTGGCTACACGTCAGATTTGAAGATCTCTTCCTAAAGGAAAGGGCAAGGAACTATTTTTTAAATGAAAATGAAATTAGTCCTGATATTTCTAAGCCCCCCAAAATCCTAATATATGGCATGCATCTCAGGTGTCAACACTGGCTCTTAACTCACAATCCTGTGGTACAGTCCAGGGACCATACCTTGGCTAGGAATCCTGGCACCTTCCCCTTTCTCAGCAGCTTATGGTAGGGGCTAGGCAACGGGAGGGTGTTGCTCTTCAGGTACACTACGGTCTGTCCCTCCAAACCAACAAAAGTTGTTCACAGGTTGCTTGTAACGTTTTTCAAACTGCCCGTGATCATGTAAAATATGAAAATTCACATTTTACAAGAATGCAGTCAAGACGGGATGACAAAGGAGGACAATCTAGTTCAGTCATTCCTTGCTTTGTATTCAGCAGTTTCCCTACATGCGCTTGAGTTGTATATAATGTTAATAGATTATTAATTTTAACCACTGGGGTGTATAAAAGAAAATGGAATGTAAAATGTGTCAACTTTTTTTACAAGCTTATTGCTTGTAAAACCACCTAGACGGCATAGTGCATATACAAGCTTTACCCCAGAGAGAGAGACCATAATTAGATGCATTTGTTCTAGCCACTACTCCAAAAACCATACACAATTGGAACTAATCTGTTGAACTATTTAAGGTTACAGGTTTGGTTGAAAGTTCTCATAAAAACCTATACAAAAGGTTGAGACTAAGAAACCGATCATGGTATGTTTTCACACTTTTGTTTCAAATCATTTATAAGATTCAACTAAGGGTAACAAAAAAAAAATCTAGATGAGTTATCAGAATAATCAGGATTAAACTTTTATTTTGTCCATTTAAATCCATATATGAACCACACTATGTCTCCATATCCAGTAAATAGATTTACCTACACAGAAATCCAAAAAGATTCCTTAAGACTCCACAGCGGTAGCTCTTCTTTTTGCGGGATAGGGGCCAATGGAAGGTTTTGTTTTTTTGTTGTTGTTTTTTTAAACATACATATCCGCAGCAAATGCACACAAGCACACAAAACTTAATAATCAGAAATTGAACTAAATTTTGGGTAAGTACAAAATGTGGAAAAAAATAGTTCAACTCCTCTTGGCTTCTTTATGTATAAAAACAACCTTAATCCCCATCCCCACCCCCACTCAGGAAATACAGGGACTGTGTTTACCTTAGAAGTACACCTCTACCCCGATACGCTGTCCTCAGGAGCCAAAAAATCTTACTGCGTTACAAGTGAAACCACGTTATATCGAACTTGCTTTGATCCACTGTAGTGAGCAGCCACCCCCCCGTCCCCCCCCCGAGCACTGCTTTACCGCGTTATATCCGAATTCGTTATATTGGGTTGCGTTATATTGGGGTAGAGGTGTATTAGAAATGTCAATTCTTCACTGTGTTTCTGCTCAACTATGTCTTAAATAGCTATCTCAGCCCTTAATTGAAAGGATAGGGATGCTGAAGCTTTAACAGCAAAGAACTATTCTAAAAGCAGTTTGAGTTAAATAGATGTTTACAAAATAAAAGTTTAGATGCCTGAATAAAAGCCGCTTCCTCTTGCAGATTTTACTTGCACAATTTCTCTGACAAACATATGCTCTCTGGGCACCCATTGTGCGTTCCAAAATGAACAGTGTAGGTAAGATCTAATTTTTCTATTCAAAAATTAAGCAAAATTGTTTTTGAAAAATAAAATCAAAGGCATAACCCTACTTTTTCCAAATCATCTTCAAATTTAGTTCTCTCAAAAATTCCATGACAATGTTCCTAGTGTAGAAGAAAGTAAATCACATGTTTTTCACTGCTCCTCTAGAGTCAGTCAACTGTATAGGAGAAGCCTAACTCTCACAACTGAGGATAATTCATTCCCTGCACCCCACTGACTGTGGCAGATTACTAATGCTTATACAAAACAAGTCTGTTGGTTTGGGAGGAAGGTAAGGGGAAGATGTGCAAGGAGATGGGAGAAACAGAAAGGAAGCTGTGTTTGTGCCTTGCCTTTGGTAAAACAGGGAAAAGTTAGTTTCCTCCAAACCAAAGAGTATTAAAGAAAAATCTAAGTTTTATTTTGAGAGTCACTAAAAGCGTCCCTTTCAAGCAAGTAAGGGCCCAATTTGTAGGATATCACAGTATCCTACAAATACTTAAGCACATGCTTAACTTTATGCATATAAGTAGTCCTATTGAGTCCTATTGCTCAATGAGATTACTCATCTGCATAAAGGTAAGCACACATTTATGTACTGGCAGGATTACATCCTCCAACAATTTTTAGGAACGATTAATGACCCAGTCTCATTTTACATAACTGTTGATTTTCTACAGTAATAAGAGAAGAATGTGACAGAACTTTGAGTTTGAAATCCTGTACTTCTAGAAGAGAGATCTGAGTAAGTTGTCCAAAACATAAATGTGATTAACCAAGCAACAGAGGAACTACAAAACCAGTTAGCAACATGAAGCCTCTCACTTAAACCTAACAAATTAACCCTTCACACTAAAGTCGTGTATCTTAAATTTCTCTCTCTCTCTA
Source organism: Chrysemys picta bellii (assembly GCF_011386835.1). Lineage (NCBI taxonomy): Eukaryota > Metazoa > Chordata > Testudines > Emydidae > Chrysemys > Chrysemys picta. The sequence goes on along the minus strand of NC_088794.1, from coordinate 53,094,353 downwards.
TATATATATATATATTACAACAGATAAACTGGTGCCAAAGTCTCAGACGGTCTTTTACTATGAATTTTGTACAAGGGTTTAAGTGAGAGCCTTATTTAACAGCATTTTGTAACTGAAGTTACTCCCCACCCCAATGAATGGAATTTTCTTTAAGTGAAGCAAAATGTGTTCCTGTAATAAACTAGATTTCCACATTAAAATTTTCCTGTTTTTCATCTCATGAACTAATAGGAGATATGAGGGAACTGATGAGAGACTGAATTGCACCGAATTAGGAAGTTCATTGTGTGAACAGTTATTGCTTATTTAAGCTACTTGGAATCTATGTCAAATGGGAAGCAAAAAAAATGCAGCTCTTCAACAAGTCACGACACTGAACACTTAAGATGTGTAATTTATTCAGAGGATCAGTTTTGGATTATTCACAATAAAACTGTCAGCCTAATGCAGATGGCTTGCACATACTCCAGTATAAGTTTGTTGACAATACACTTGACCAAACAAATTTCTGATGGCACAAGCAGCCGTACTGCACTCAAAGTGTGTCCATACTTACAAAAGTTAGCCAATTTGATCAGAGACAAACAAAAGCACTATAAGGCCCCAATCCAATTACCATAATGTAAATATTTACGAATAGATTGAGATCATTATATTTTATAAATTTCTTGCAAAATACAATCAGCTCTTACATAAACACAAACTATGTTGATACATATAAAGATGTTTGCTTGCTTTTTGTATATAAACATGTACACATGTTCACTGCACACATACATTGCTGTTTCTTCCTATGTAGGAGTTGCCTATATACACACACACATCTACCCCGATATAACGCTGTCCTCGGGAGCCAAAAAAAATCTTACTGTGTTATAGGTGAAACCGCTTATATCGAACTTGCCTTGATCCGCCCGAGCGCGCAGGCCCGCCCCCGGAGCACTGCTTTACCACGTTATATCCGAATTCGTGTTATATCAGGGTAGAGGGGGTGTGTGTGCGTGTGTGTATTTATTTTAGAAGTCTGTCAATTACATTTTTATCTCATAATAGTATAACGAAATGATTTTTATCAACTACCTGATACTTCACTCAAATTTTTTACAAGCTGGCTGTCACTGGACATGGGACATCATGTGGCACAAAGATTGGCAAAGCCTACTGTAGCTAGGGAAAAGATTCTGATGTCCAATTTTAAACAAACACGTATTCATATCCTACAATGAATGCCATAACTGAATACAGTATATCACATGACTGGTCATAAGTTATTGGCAGAGAGGCCACTGTGTTCCCTTCAACAGGTTATTCACAGTCTGCAAAAGGATTTGAGATATAAGAAAACATGCACTATTCTAGTGTGCAATGGGGCTATTACCTACATATTTTAGCATGACAGGTGTGCAAAGAAATAGTAATGATATACAGTAAGTTTTTGAAGGAGTCCAATGAGTATGAATAGGTATTTGACCATCTGATAACTGGAGCGAGGTACAAAAATGAGGGCGAAGACAAGGTAAGAAGAAAAATGGCTATATTGGGCCCCTTTGGTCCATGTTCAAGTGACCCACCCATAAACACTGCAGGGCAGAGAAAGCTCTATACTATATTGAAAGCCTGTTGCCAATGGGAGCAGAAAGAGGCTTAACTTATGCCTAACTATAGGAAAGAAAAGTCAGAAGTAGTATTAGCACATTGATGTATCAAAAAAAAATTAGTATAATGGCTTAAGTTTTCACTGTCTACATAAATTCTGTAAGTGGATCTTAGAAGCTTTTGAAAATTGTACCCAGTGAGGGAAGCTAAATGCGTGTGTTTTTCCTATTAAAATCAGAATAAAAAGATGAAGCTAATGGAGGCCTAAGGTTTCTACTGTAGTATGTTTGGTGCTCTCTAATTGATCTAGAACGTAGATATCTTTAGGAACAATGTTTAGCTAGCCAACCCTTATGAAGTGAATGTTTCCATTGCCACACCAAGTGGAAAGAATACTGTTAAGGCAGAATAGAAAACAACCCATTTCTTCATGCGAAAATGACTACATACTACAAAAGAAAGCCACAGTGATATTCTTTGATCATATCTTGTCCTTTCACAACTAATATTAGAAATATTGTCTATCCCCTTTTTCAGGTTTAAAATTAGCTTAATGAACAGTTATGTATTAATTGATATATACGGAAGGCAGATAAATATACAGTCTTCCACTTCAATATTGTATATCTATTTTAAGTCAAACATTTTATCAGTTGTGGTTGTGTGGAAAAGTATTTCTGATACTACACAACTAAAAACATGTTCTGTTCACTTTGTAAATTGCACACCCTTATATTTACATAATGGGCAGAAGGGACAGGAGACGGACAAATTGCATTTGATTTCTAGTACAAGTCTACAATAATCACACAGACATAGAACATTTATTAACAAGAAAGGAACAAGTCCGTAAGAATAAGAAAAGATCATAAGTAGTACAGTTGTAAAGATTAAAAGCTTAGGACAGAAGTTTCCAATGTTTAGGATGTGCAGAAACTCTGTACAACATACTCTCTCAGCAACGAAAGTTGACCAAGAAAAATGCTCATGTAACTGGAGCAGCAAGTTTTATACGGGTATATTTTTCAATTACTATAAGAGTGTTTACATAAATTTAGCAAACAGTTATTTCTAATTCAGTTAAGGTGTTGCCAACAAAGGAATATCAGCAGTGGAGAAGTCTATTTTGACTTTAGGTCCCATCAGCTTCATCCTGACAGAAATGAGTTCAATTTTCCAAACAGAACACTAATTTTGAAAGTATGTATTCACAATTTCCCTCTCCAGCCCCAAATCAAAGTATTAGGAGTAAGAAAATACTGTCAAGCAGAAAAAACATTTTAAACAAAACCAATCATTTTTCTAAATGATTTTATTAAAGTTACATTTTTTAATGTACAAATATATTGAAATGATACATTCTGGCTAGTGTTCACACCAATTTGAATTACACGAGTTAAAGATACTCATGTATATGTTTATGTTGAAATGCAAAAGCCATCAATCCTAGCCTTTGGTTATATAGTTCAAGCCCTCTTCCTTCTCCCATTGTCCCATAAAAAATTCTTGTACCACATCTCTTGCTCTTAAACTACATTTAAAATAAACTATGTTCATATTAAAATTACAAATATTTCTATTCTATTTATAAAAAGCTTTTTTCTTTAGTGCAAGCAATTACACACAATTCAAACTTGAGAAATGTATAACAGTGAAAATACATATGAACAGCTCAAATACTTTACAAGCACATGGACTAGCTTTGCATTTATTAATTGGGGTTTTTTACGTGTTTGTCAGAACTGTATTGTGGTTGTGATTTTTAAATATTTTGTTATAGCAAACTTTTTGAACTTTCCCAACAGCAGAAAGAATGAACAAGGAGATACTGAAATAAGCCCATGAAAGAATGAAGTTAGCATGGTGTAAGCTTGCCCAGAGCATCCAAGGACTATAGCATGGGATCCTAAAAGTTTTCAAAGATACCATTTCAAATGTCAAGATTGGAATGAGAGTAATACTACTGCTCAAGAATATTGTAAGTATAGATTATTTTTAACAAATTGATTAAAAGGATTTTCTGCAGATCCATTTTTCCACGGGAAACTAGAAAGCAGGGAAATTCCTGAAAATTAAAAAGTTAACTACAAGTTTCATACAAGTGTTCACTGCAGTACTGTTCAAACATTTATGATATTGCCAACCATGTAAATTCTTCAAGTGCATCAAAAAGATAATTAAACTTAATTCTAAAAATAAATATCTAAAAATAAGTGGGTTATCTAGCAGTCTCGATCAAAATCAGATCATGGATATATATTATGCATCTGGTTTCACAGGCTCACATGGTGTACTTCATCAGAATATACATATTTTGTACTTCTATAGCGTCTCGTTCTATAAACAAGCCTCACAACAACCCTGTGAGGTAGGTAAGTACTATCCCCATTTTACTGGCAGGAAAGTTTAAATAACTTATCCAAGATGACACACCAAGTCAGCTGGGCAGAAATAGAATCCAGATCACTGAACTATTAATTTAGCATGTATAGCATATGTGGATGTTTGAGACTTGTAACATGCTCCGTTAAAACTGTAAACAGAAGCATTTTTGTGGATTTATGCAAGCAGGTTGGTGGGAGTGGCCTTTTTGTTGAAAAAAGGCATCAAGGGAATAGCCAACTATTTTAATGTTAAGCAACTGGAAAAAGCTACAGTGACTATTATATAGTAATAGTATAAATAATTTTCATAAAAGATGGAGTATATATTAGCAAGTGACTTGTTTCTCAACTTGCTACAAAACAGGTTGTAGAGGATAGCCTACATAAAACCCCTAAAGAAAACCATATGCTCACAGATTGCAAATGGTTCAACACCGCAGCATGATAAAGTGTTTTTGCAGATGGAGTTATTTCTTCTATTGCTAATAACTGTCCCTCCCTTTAGTCCCTCCCGCAACTGTTTCTTGAAGTCACTGTAGAAATAGGAACCAAGGTGAAAAGCAGGCTGTTTTCACTGCTACAGGTTTATATTTTTGTGTAGTAGTAGTTTTGTCTCCCATCGGTGAAGGGAGTCAGAGAGGAAGTGTACTCAACTCAGATTAAGTCCAAATCTATGTTCAGATTCATTCACACACTACAAAGTCAGTAGTTTTCATAAAAAACCTTGAGTACCCACAGCATCATTCAACATACCAAAAAATGGTATTGTAAAGTATCCAATTTACGGTATACTTATTTTCAAATTTGATGACAATAAATGTTATCATAGGTAAGTGATGAAAACTGCTTTATATAATATGCTACTATAGTCCACCAGGGAACACACTCGAACAGCAAAAAGACAAGAGAGCGCCGCAAAAATATGTAATTCTGAAGTTAATAAAGGTAAATATTTTAGTAGGGTTTATAGCTCTCTCCAAAAATTATAACAGAGAAAAATGAAGTAGGGGAGAAAAGGATTTGTCTATATCACAGGCTAAAATATCAATGCTGAAGACTAATTTGAATTGCTTTCTACTCAAAGGTATAAAGTGTGACTCAAAAAAAGGCCAATTCCTGAAATCAGCTAAAGGGAGATTTAAAAATGCTTAATATTTAAAACACTTGAATTTTCATAAAGAAAATAGCTGAATACAGCTATTCCACATTAACGCTAACAGATCCCAAAGGGTATAATCTTCAACCTAACTTATTTCCCTATGCAATACACAACACTTAAATATTTTGTTCCTAAGTTTCTTCCTATGTCATTCTGTCAAACTCTTAAGAGAAAGACTTTCACTACCACTAAAGGTGAGAAAGCAAGAGAAACAATGATTTGTTACCCTCTTTGCTTCTCTGTGATGTATAAAAGTAACTATGAAAACTGTGTTTTTCTTTGAGAGGAAAAAATCTGTTTGTTGTCACATTAGAAATTCAGGTCTGGTCTTCCAGAAAAAGTGTAGACTATGGATGACTGAACAACTAGTAGGTTTAGGATTTAAAATACATGGGAATGAAGCTCATTAAGAACTCCTCTTGATGAAGTTTCAACACGCCCACCCACTTCTGTTCAGGGCTGTGAAATTCCCTATTCACATTTCTGGATCATCCAAGAAAAGCCTCGACCAAGGTAAGAAGACTAAATTTGATATTTCTGATATGTCTAAAGTAATAAACAAGCAGAAAGGGTTTTCTTTGTATAATATAAAGCAACAATAAAAGAATCCACAAACCAATTCATCTAGCCCCTATCTCAGGTCACCTTTAAAATTTGTATCAGTATTAATTTAGGTTCAACTACATTGTTAGAAACATGTATAATCCTGGAGTTACTTTGAAGCGGTCTGTTCAAAGCATACATGAGGCATTTTAAAGCAACATCTAGGCAGTATTGCCAAGTAATCCAATTTGTGTGTTCATTCTTGTCAATGAAGTCAGAAGGGAAAAAAAGAAGCAGCAAATTAACTTCTTACACTGAAGTCTACACGTTACCAGATAGAATTGTTAAGGTAGAAATGAACAATGCAGGTTTTCCATTTATACCATTAACTGTATAGGTTACTGCAGGGAAAGTTACTAGAAGGAAATAGGTTCAAATTTAAAATCAAAATTTTGGTTTAAAAAAATTGAGAGATTTGATTTAAGAGAAATGAAGCTTAAAATGTAACATGCTCAAGACACCTCTGTCAAAATACTAAACCACAATTGTTTTTCCTTCATCTTTTTGAAAGATTTAATTCTATCCTCCATTTATCCTACAGGTCAAGAGTAATTAAACCCACTATATTCATGCCTATAGTTAACTCAATGCACTCATTCTCTCCCAAGTTATTATGTAGTATGTTACTGAAATATCACCTAAGGGGTAGCTGTATCCTAAACTGTTTATGCTTCAATAGTATTTGTGCTTATATATACACTACTAACTTGTTCATTAGTTAAAAGGTATGGCATTAAATAAATGACAAAGAAGAGTACTTCTGTCAGGCCTTCTTCAAAAGATCCAATATAGAAGTGGCTTGAGACTTCTTGCTTTAATACAAGAATAGCTCCTGGTGACCCCAAAAAGCAGCATAGGTCAGCTCTCATTCACCTCTTAAGTTAGGGGCATCTCCAGTGAATGATAACAGTTCTAAATAAGCATTAATGATCCCAGAGCGAGTTTTGATGATGAAGTCCTGAGGCTAGGGTCTTGATCCTGCAACTTAGATCTGCATGGTTGCAGGAGGCAGAGGATCGACTTAGTTGCAAGATCTAACGTTAAGATTGGATAGGAGATACCCACACATGAATGTATTAAGAGTACACACACCCACACATGTCCTGTCAGCTGATACCTCACTAACTTCTACATATGATGGGAAACGAAACAGTGCCAATTATAGGATATGTAAGCAGAGTGAATATTTGAATTTATATTGCATATTTTACACCTAAGTATAAACAGTAATTCAAGTAGAGTATGCAAGATTTTCAGTTACAACGGACTCCCTAGTTCTTTGCATTACCTTTAAAACTTTTATTTAGAGTCAGAACTAATTTGGACACAACTTATATGATATAGTAAGGATTAAGCAATGTGGTTTGCCACTCAGATTCCTACTCACCAATCTGCAGACATTTATTTATTCTGAGATTAAACTAGGTCATTTATCATCTAAGGAACGGAAATCCCCTGCATTTGAGGAGTTTAACTAATAAAAGACTTGTCTATATTTATCAAAATTTATAGCTTAAGAATGCCAGTGAAAAGCATGTGTACCAGGACAAACTATCAATTACCTACAGAAAGTTAAAAAAATATAATCAAAATACCCATACAAATAATTTCATGGCCTGGCATGAAATAAAGACTGTTTGGATTCGTCTTTGGGCATAGCCAACTGGAACAAAATACAGCTACTATTTATATATATAAAAATAGTTCTGTAAGTTAGTTGGACTTTTGATGGTTTAGTCAATATTTATGCGTAAACTATGCATTTTCAAGACACTTCACATCAGAAATAATCTTCCTTCCCACACCCTCCCTGGAAAAGACTATTTCAGAGACACTCAAAATATCCTAGGAAGCAAAAATATTAACGATTCAAACATTCATAGAAAGTAATTCAAATTAGTTTGTACATATGAGCAAAAAATGAGCTCTAAATAAATGACACAGGAGGCAATAAATTGACACGACAAGTAAATAAAAGGCTAAAGCACTCCAATACCATTGAAACGGTTTTAATGTTGTTGCAATTCCATAATGCAACAATCATCAGCTCATAAAAAGACCCAAATACTTGAGAATTCATTTTAATTACTCTTTTGCACCTATTTTACAAAATAAAGGCAAGATATGTTTAAAATCCTCCTTTACCTGGATTTGTTTATGTGCCTAACTTCAGTTATGTTTATCATAGAATGTAAATGTAAATTCCTATTAAGTGTTATATAAGAAAGAATGTTAAAATATTAACCTCTGCTTCAATGTACAGTTTCCAGAATCTGCCAGAACTGGGGAACTGGGCAACAAGGCGTTCATAGGTCTTCCGTGCTTTGTCTATAGGTTGATTCTAAAAAATTGAAAACCAACAAACAGCATTTACAATATTATGATTTATGTAAATGTTTATATTGACTTCCAGAACCAAATAGTGTGAGTGGACCCATAGATAAGGAAATGTAATCCTATGTCACTAAACCTGTGCCTCTCGAATGAGAATGCTCCAAGCGTCAAGGTCATATGGATTCTCTTCTAATTTCTTTTCAGCCTTCTTCACTTTTTCTGGAACATATTCAGCAGCCTAGAAAAAACAAAGTAGAAGCATAAGTGCCTATAAGCAGAGTCTGAGTCATCCAATACTACTTCCCGGCTCTTTGAGCTCTGGTCAAGTGAAAAATTCTCTAAGTTTAATGTCTTTTGAAAATATAGCATTTCACATCTAAAGTAAAATGATTATTTTAATGTAAAGCAAGTTTTCCTTTAGAAACATTAAAATGTATTTCCCAACAGAAAACATTAAAAATTTGGTGGCTTATTGCCCAAACTAGAAGAAATAAGTTAAATAAATAATATGATAGTGTAAGGCTATGTCTACAACTGCACAGCTGTGCTGCTGCAGCCGTACCATTCTAAGGTGTGCTGTGTAGCCACTCTATCACTGAGAGGTACCACCTCCAACGAGGGGCGGTAGCTTCACCGCTGGGAGCACAGCTCTGCTTTTCGTTGTTAAAACTTTTGTCATTCAGAGGGGTGTTTTTTCACACTCCTGAGTGACAAAAGTGGCAACGAAGACACAGCTTAAGTCCGTAAGAAACATCTTGGCATGTAAGCTTGCTAACAAGTGTTCTGTATTTGTAATTCTATTTAACTGATTTATTATGGTTCTTAAAATGCACAAGAACATGAATTTGAAGTTAAGTTGTATTGTAAAAATAATTAAAGTACCAAAAAATACAATTAAGTTAACACTTGCAAAAATTACATGGCCATACTGCACATACTGCAATTTTCCCTCTTAGCAAGTTCAATAACAAACTTTCAAATTGTCATACCTATTTTAAGTCAAAACCATTAAACAAACCAACTTCTGTGAGGACCACTGTTATGTTAAACTACAAATTCAGCTGATTTTGAGGCTGCTTTGTTCAAACAAGTGTATTTAGAAGTTATTTCTTTTAACAGTAGGTAAGGTTCTCACCAGCACCACTCTTCAGTAACTCAAAATAGATGAAGTGGTTTGCTCACATTTTCCAAAAACAGTTCAATTTCAGTCAGAAACAAAATATGGAAACTTTCAGACTAAGCACTGGATGTTTCAGTAAGCTATGTCTGTGAAAAAAAGGGGTTATGATCAACTGTTTTTCAATCATAACTATTACTAAAAACTTGGTATTCTGTTATGTTATTTCTTTTTGAAATTTAAGTCTAACTACATATTTTACAGCCTCAAGTACACGATACTAGTATATTTAAGTACTTGACAACAGTTAGCATGCTTAGAGTTGTAGCACTAGACAATAGCGCTAGAAAAACTTTAAAGAACAAATGGGGATTTCCATTCTGAAGTTTACTTCGCACTAGATGGTTTAAAAAAAAAAAATACAGACCTGCACAACCTAGGATTACAATGAAAGGAAGACAGGCAGCAGACAAAACACTTGGTTATGGAAGAACAGCAGCAATCAGCACTTCATACCATCATTCACACTTACTAAAGCAGGAGATGACAGAGCAGCTAAGAAGCACAACAAATACTGACAATACATTGAACACTAAACGTTGTTTTAGTGTAAGTCAGCCAATATCCATCCTCGTCACAGAGCTTGTCTACATCATGGGAAATGTTTTCTATGGGAGTGTGATTTCTAAAGCACACTACACTCTACCACACTGATTGGTCTCTGTAGACCCTGCTGGTGTGCACCAAAGGTTTATTAGTGCATTTTAATGTTAGAATTGTTTCAAACAGCACTATCATAAAGCACACCAGCAGGGTCTGCATGAACTAATTAATGCACAACATGTTAGCGTGCTTTAGAAATCACACCCCCTTAAGAGTGCATTACCCCACCAAAGTCTCATTATTCCAAGAATATAAATCCAGTGAAATAATGGACCCCCTTGGAAGACCATATTCTCAGGCCTGGAACGGAAGAAGAACTACTGTTAGGATAATTTGCATGAGATTTTAAAAGCCTCAATGAAATACAAAATGCACAAAAAAATTGTTTTAATTAAAAATCCAAACCCAAAACATACTTTATATATGCCACAAGGCTGAGTTAATGCCAGTGCAGGAACCTTAGCTTTTTCATTTTCATTATTTTTTTTTTTTACTGTGCATTTCATACATATACTAAGGTTCCCAAGACCACCTGATAGCTTCAAAAAGATCTATTTTAAAAAGTTTCTATTCATTCAGTGCTACCAAGATTCAAAATGCCACTTATATACTAACAATATATAATGTCTGAAATTCTTTAACTATATGAGCAAAATTTGATTTTCATTAACCTTTATGACATACTTATGGAGTACCAAAAATAAACAAACAAAATGTCAGGGAAGACATACTGACACCAGGAAAGGGGGGGCGGGGAGAGAAAGAAAGCAAGGGGGAGAAGAAGGGACAGTAGAGAAGAGAGAAGTCCGTGGTAGGTAGTGCTGCCAGCTCTACATACATATCTTTAATGTGAGTCTTCCCCAACATTAACTCCCACTACTACCCCCCAATTCACAGCAATTCATTCTGGGACACAAACACCATGAGAGCCCAAAACAGAATCAAAACATACCTAAAACCGTTAGTGTCATGAAGCTATACCCATTTTAGTAGATAGTTTTTAAAAATTATTTGACTACATGTGATGGAAAACAGCAGGTGTTTATAAATCTAATTTGTCACATCCCTACTCTTTCAAAGTTCTGACTTACAGTGCTGCGTATTTACTGGGAATCGCAAAGTTTCTATGAAGTCACCACTTAATTAGCTTGCTTTTTGCTTTAAATTTAAAAGTTCAGTTTTACAGCACTTCCAAATGGACTCCTTTTGGGAAAATATATAAAAAGTTTGTTTCTTGTATTTGGAATTTACAATGAAGTCACAAACTTCACCAAAGTTTAGTTCACAGACACCCGTTTTTGCCTTAATGAAGTTATGAAACAACATGATGGGAATACATTTTTGCTCCTGGCAAGTACTGTTTGCTTAGATGACACTATTGTTAACTTAAAACAAGTAAAACTTGTAAGTCTGACTATGCTATACAAGCTCAAAAACAACGTGCTACTTTATGAGGATTTAGTCTCTATAAACCTGTCTGTAGAGAAACAGGGTCCTTTTTAGGTTGGAGGATGGGCTGTATCACAGTAATACATCCTAACAATGACCCAGTAGACTTATGTAACTCAAACAGCATGGTGCAGGATCACTGTGCAATTTGGGTGTAAGAAGAAAAATGACAAGCTTCATTGTTCTCCTGATGTTTTAACCCTTTAAAAAAAAATTAAGTCAATTTGACCTCTCAAAATGGCAAACATTCACTCAGAGGAGTAGCTGCTACACTGTAGTTCCCTAGTTAGCTACAGAAGGCAACAAAGGAGGCAAATTGGTAATTGGCCTCTACTAACTGCAAATATGTAAGACCCTGCCCATTTTACAATTTTTAAATTAAGTTACATTTTAAAGGTAAAAATTCTTCTATTTCCTATTCAGAACTGAAACTAATTCTCAACGTTGTCAGTAACATTTCTAAATATATTTTGACTGAAGGAGCGCTTTTAAATTGAAATCTATTTCCTATTTAATACTGTGGCAAAGTGGAAAGTGGAAGCACTAGTGGTACAAAAAAAAAATCCTTCCCTCAAGCAGAGAAGCTTTCCCCATTATCAGTGCATGGATTCTGCCAGAGCTCAGTTTGATGCTGTTTGATCTAAAAGTTGGAAGTAAGACATCACCACCTACCCTGAGAGGCAAGCTGAGTAAGCAGTTCGCGGGAAAGGCATTCTTGGGTAAGAGCAGCCCACTTCAGTGAGTAAGGTTAGAGACAAATTAAAGCCCATACACTAATCCTGCTAAACTGAAGTCCATGAATTGATTTGTTCCTCTTTATTATACCAGCTCCAATGCAAGTAAAGAGGTCCAAATGGTCACAGATCTATTGTATATTTATATCATTAAAGGTGATTAAAGAAACTTCAATTTAAAGATCACTAGATGCCTGAAAAATATTTTTAGTTTAACTTCATGTGTTTGGCAGCACTTGTGTAGTGTCATTTTCTCCTGTATAGCCAATGAAGCCCCTACATCACAAACAGTTACACATGTTTAACTTTACACACAAGTAATTCCACTTAAACAATGGAATTACCGAAGTGTGAAAAGTTAACCATAAACATAACTGCTTGCAATAAGAACTTAAATTAATCAGTTTCTCCTTTTGTGTGAAGGTGATTTTTTTTTTTTAAATAGGAAAATCCTGCAAAGCCAAACACACTGATAGAAACAGTTGTACCTAAAACTAATTTTAGTTTTCAGATGACTCAATTTGAAGTTCACGAGGACCCTTTCAAAAGATGATCTAACATGTTAATTCAATGAGTTCACCCCAAACCAGGGGTCAAATGCTCCACTGAGTCTTGTTTTGCCCCACATAAACCAGACATATTTCAGGACTAAACTTTACTTTGAATTTTCCTTGGCAAGTCATTTCAAGGAAAAATTTGTTCACATCCATTTCTACATTGCCATCAAGAGCACACTCAATGGTTTGACTCTCAATTCCCTGATCCCACGGCATAGCAGACTCCAAAGTGCGTAACAATATCAAAACTCAAACAACTCATTCATATTTGAGCTCAATTTGCATTTACTGAAAGGTGTTTGGCAGGCAGTTTAAAACCTCCTCCTGTTCATGTGGTTTAAATATGGTTAAACTGGTTCACACGGACAGGACATCAGTTTAAACAGTCATTCACAACAGCTGATTTGAGCTTTTTTGAAAACCACTTAAGTAACTACTGTGAATAAGGCTAGGTCTACATTCAAAAGTTGTCAGCTCAGCTATGTCGCGCAGAGATGTGAAAAATCCACACATATAAGCAATGCAGTTAAGCTGACCATCTACTCCAACCTTTAACTGTACAAGTATGTTTGGACTCTACTTTATTGAAAGCTTGAAGAAACTTAATTGTAAAGAAGCAAATGAGGCTTATACCTCATTCCCCCCTCCCCGTTTTGAGGCTATTCCACAGATCATTTTTTCTCCTTAATTTCTTCCCAGTACACGTAGGGCTTATTGATAAATGTAACCAAACCAGGGAATTGATTACAAACAGTTACATAGGGACTGGAAATAACCGTCTTCATAACCAGACCAAAAACTTCAATAATCCATGGTTTTAGCCATACTGTAACCAAGACACCCACTTATAAAGTGTTAACAAGCCCTTTGTGCCATCCTAAATATTTTCCCCTTTGGTGTTTACCTTCCAAATACCTCTACACTTCTACCTGCTCTGCCTTCTGATCACTCTTAACACTGCAGAGTTAAATTTCACTTTCCATGCTACATCACTCAAGACTAGACAGCTTTCGGTAATTTAACTGCTACCACACCTACACCTCTACCTCGATATAACGCTGTCCTCGGGAGCCAAAAAATCTTACTCCATTATAGGTGAAACCGCGTTATATTGAACTTGCTTCAATCCACCGGAGTGCGCAGCCCCACCCCACCCCACCCCAGAGCACTGCTTCACCGCATTATATCGGGTCGCGTTATATCAGGGTAGAGGTGTGTTTTTAAAGTTGCACTTAAGCGAAATAAGATTTTATTTAACACTGCATATAGAATCTGGAAATGGAAGAGACGATATAAAGAAGTAGATTAACCCCTGCTGTAGTACATTTACTAGGGCTCTGTTCACTGACTTTTGTATCCAAAATAGATCAGCTAAAGTATAACCCTGACTGTATATTTGAAAGGGATCTAATTCTTTAACAAAAAATGGCAGAAAAATCTCTCTGCATTTCAGTGGAGCTGAAAGGTCACAATCATGATTTCTTAATAAGCTTTTCTATGGTTCTAAATGCCATTGCATCTGAGCATCTCACATTCATTCTCAAAATGGGGAAGTAACCATGAAGCAAACAAATTACTTGCCCAGGCTCACACAGTTTGTGGCTGAGCTGGGAACAGAACCCAGATCCTCAAGTCAATCAGTGTCTTAACCCTAAGGCCATTCTTCCTCTTTGGGCTCCAATGGGCTAGGGTGTACAAATACACAGGGAGAAAGTCCCTCCCCAAAGAGTTCACAAAAGCAATAAAAGTGTGAAACAAAAGGATGAAGGGGGTAGCAGTAGGAGTGTAACAGTAGTAAGAATCACACAACAGGAATCAGTTATGTAGGCTAACTACTGTACAACTTGGTAATGTTTAAATTTAAAAAAATTCTATAATATCAGATATGCCCAACTGCCCATGAATTTAGCCATCATTAGTAAGCCAATTACTCATAGGTGTCACAGCAGAAGAGGGTCTCAAGGAGGCAAATGAATGAAGTGAAGGCAGAACAGGGTGGATAAAAATCATTTTTTATTTAAGTTAAATAGGTTTATTTTTAAAAAAGAAATGTATTTGAAATTATGACAACAAAAATGAGGAAGTTAGTTAACAGAAATTAAAAAGGTACAGTGCCAAAAGTGAAAATCCCTGCAAGATGCATGGAAACTTTTTAAAGAAACCATAATAGTGGCTCAACTTAAATGTATACCCCAAATTAAAAAACATAGTAAGAGAACAAAAAAAGTGCCCCTGTGGCTAAACAAAGTAAAAGAAGAAGTGACACACAAAAAGGCATCCTTTAAAAAGTGGAAGTTAAATCCTAATGAGGAAAACAGAAAGAAGCATAAACTCTGTCAAGTGAAAAATATAATTAGGAAGGCCAAAAAAGAATTTGAAGAACAAACTAGCCAAAGACTCAAAAAGTAATAGCAAAATTTTTTTTTAAGTACATCAGAAGCAGGAAGCCTGCTAAACAACTAGTGGGGCCACTAGACAATCTAGATGCTAAAGGAGCACTCAAGGACGATAAGAAACAAAATTAATTCTTTGCATCGGTCTTCACGGCTGAGGATCTGAGTGAGATTCCCAAACCTGAGTCATTCTTTTTAGGTGACAAATCTGAGGAACTGTCCCAGACTGAGGTGTTGTTAGAAGAGATTTTGGAACACACTGAAACTAAACAGTAATAAGTCACCAGGACCAGATGGTATTCACACAAGAGTTCCGAAGGAACTCAAATGTAAAACTGGAGAACTACTAACTGTAGTTTGTAGCCTATCATTTAAATCAGCTTCTGTACCAAATGACTGGAGAATAGCTAATGTGATGCCAATTTTAAAAAGGGGCTCTAGAAGTGATCCCGACAATTACAGGCCGGTAAGCCTGACTTCAGTACAGTACAGACCCGTTTACGCGTAGAAGTCGGGAGTCAAGCCGTCACGACCGCGGGTTAACGGACCGCAGGTTAAGAGGGCCATGCTGAAAAAAGTGCCAATGATTCACTTAGAAAAAATGCTGTTATTTTCTGCTCTTTCATACTTGCATTTTTTTTCTCTTATGAAGGCTGTCATTCGCCGCAGATGAATTATTTCGATATTTTCCGCATTTTGCTCCTCCGTAAATCTTACAACAGTTTCTACAGCACTAAGGGCTTCCGTGGGCGAAATTTTGACCTTTTCAACGACATCCTCGTCATTGTAATTTAGGCCTGTGTTATCAGAATTCTCGCCATCACTTTCACGGTCCGACGTAGCCTCGCAGCCCGTTAATATTTCTTCCTCAGACTGAAATTCTGAGGTCGGGCAGTCTTCCATCTCCAGCCACTCGGTAATGATTTCTGGCGACGTATCCAAACTAAAATCTTTTCTCATTTGAAAGAGAAGTTTACCTTTATCCTCTTATCTGCATGCGTTTGTAGGACATCTTTCTCTGAAAATCCTTCAAAGTCTGGCTCTGAATCAGTGCCACTGTTGAGTTTTCCCGAGTATGAGCCGTCTTTGACAGAAAAGGCATCACCGAGAGCCTTCATCCAGCAGTTTTCAACGGACTTTTGGTTTACTCTGTCCCAAGCTTTTTTTAACTAAATAAATAATTTCCTTCATGTTCAACTGTTTCAGGAATTCGGAAATGCCTGAAGACTTGCATGACACGATCACAGAAATCAGCTCCCGTCAATAACGGTTTTTATAATTCTGAATAATGCACTGGTTTAAAGGTTGAATTTTTGATGTTGTGTTGAATGGTAGGTACAGCACTCAAATTTTTACATCGTTAGATACCAGTGATTCGGCTGGAGGATGGGCTGGACAATAGTCAAGTAGCAAAAGTGCTTTGGCTTCGAGTTTCTTTTATTGCAGATGCTTACGAACAGCTGGAACAAAGCTGTTGTGGAACCAGTCGTCGAAAATGTGTCTTGTCATCCAAGCATTTTTGCTGTTAGCATATATTACTGGCAGTTTGGCTCTATTGATGTGATTAAAGCAGTGAGGGTTATGAAAGCAGCCAATGAGAAGAGGGGTAAGCTTATGGCTGCCCGTCTTATTACTACAAAAAAAAAAGTCACAATCTTTTCTCTTTTTAAATCCAGCTGTTTTCTCTGTCTCGTAATTAAAGGCTAAAGTCTTATCAGGTAGCAGTTTTGCAAATAAAACTGTTTCATCACAATTATAAAGTTGTTCTTCGTGGAAGTCTTCATTTTGTAAAATAGATTTTAACTCTGCGGGAAACGCATTCGCGGCCGATTCATCGATCGGCTTTCTCCAGATATAGATACCTGCGCTATGCCATGACGCTTTTTTAAACAACTTATAAACCCCTTGCTGGCTTGGAATGATTCATCCTCCATTAAATTTCCAAATTTTGTCGCTTGGGCTTGAAGAATTGGCCCACTTAGAAGCATTCCTTTCAGCCTTTCCCGAGCAAACCATGTGCACATGGATTTGTCTATTGTGGGTTTTGCTGAATAGCGCACACGTTTTCACTTAAGCCCCGTGGTAGAATTGATATTTTGTACAAAGCCATTCAGTTTAGATTCGTTTTTTAGCCATCCTCAGTGAGTAGATTCGGCAATCCCAATATCTTTTAATTTTCTCATGTAGTATATATATTACTATATAACTACAGTACTACTGTATATATTATATATCTCTCTAGCATGACAATGACTAAATGTGCGTGATACGTCTATCAATATCGGTAAAGACGTACAACACGTTTCTGCTCTGCACTTCCTGTCAATTTCGGTCAGTGAGTTAGTGAGCAAATCTGTAGCACTACATAGCAAGTTCCTGTACCGCATGTTAACGAGTCTCGCATGTTAAATAGGTAGCACTGGGAGGCATGGCGTTACCGCATGTTAGGCGGATTCACATGTAAACAGGTCGCACATAAAAGGATCTGTACTGTACCAGGCAAACTGGTTGAAACTATAATAAAGAACAAAATTGTCAGACACACAGAAGAACATAATTTGTTGGGGGAAAAGTCAACATGGTTATTGTAAAGGGAAATCATGCCTCACCAATCTACTAGGATTCTTGGGGGGGGGGGGGAAGGACAGCAAACATGTGGACAAGGGGGATGCAGTGGATATAGTGTATTTAGATTTTCAGAAAGCCTTTGACAAGGTCCCTCACCAAAGGTTCTTAAGCAAAGTAAGCTGTCATGGGATAAGAGGGAAAGTCCTCTCATGGATTGATAACTGGCTAAAAGATAGGAAACAATAGGTAGGAATAAATGGTCAGTTTTCAGAATGGAGAGAGGTAAATTGTGGTATCCCCCAGGAGTCTGTAACGGGACCAGTCCTATTCAACATATTCATAACTGGAAAAAGGGGTAAAACAGTGAGGTGGCAAAATTTGCAGATGATACAAAACTTCTCAAGATAGTTAAGTCCCAAGCAGATTGCGAAGAACTATAAAAGGATCTCACAAAACTGGATGACTGGGCAACAAGATGGCAGATGAAATTCAATATTGATAAATGCAAAGTAATACACATTGAAAACCATAATCTCAACTATACATATAAAATGATGGGATCTAAATTATCTATTACCACTCAAGAGATTTTGGAGTCATTGTGAATAGTTTTCTGAAAACATCTACTCAATGTGCAGCAGTCAAAAAAGCGAACAGAACGTTGTGAATCATTGAGAAAGGGATAGATAAGATGACAGAAAATATATTGTCTCTATATAAATCCATTGTATGCCCATACCTTGAATACTGCATGCAGATGTGGTCACCACATCTCAAAAAAGATATATTGGAATTGGAAAATGATTGGAAAAATCTCCATATGAGGAGAGATTAATAAGATTGGGACTTTTCATCTTGGGAAAGAGATGACAAAGGGGGGGATCTGATAGAGGTCTATAAAATCATGACTGGTGTGGAGAAAGTAAATAAGGAAGTATTTACTCCTTTTCATAACACACAAACTAGGAGTCACCAAATGAAATAGGCAGCACATTTAAAACAAACAAAAGGAAGTATTTTTTCACACAACACAGAGTCAACCTGTGGAACTCCTTGCTAGAGGATGTTGTGAAGGCGAACACTATAACAGCATTAAAAACAAAGAAGAACTATATAAGTTTATGGAGGCTCGGTCCATCAATGGCTACTAGCCGGGATGGGCAGGGCTAATGTCCCTAGCCTCTGTTTGCCAGAAGCTGGGAATGGGCAATGGGATGGATCACTTGCTGATTACCTGTTCTGTTCATTCCCTCTGGGGCACCTGGCATTGGCCACTGTCAGAAGACAGGATACTGGGTTAGAAGGACCTTTGGTCTGACACGGTATGGCTGTTCTTATGTTCTAACCTAAGGCCTAAACTTACAATAATCTACTAAAATCATTTAAATTCAATAAATATTCAAGCCATACATATTTGCTGCCAAAGTTTTAAGTAAAGTCAAACCACTGAACCAGAGGAAGTGAGTGGCTAAGCACCTGGAACCAGAGTTTGTTGAAGTGCTAAATCAGTTTTTGACAGCAGTTGCCTCTTATGCTGATGAAGAGGGCATATTTTCTTCATTTCAGTTTATTCATCTAGTTCAGTTAAAAATAAAGAAACAGATTGGGAGTTAAAAACAGAAATACTTGTTTTCCTCTTCATACCTATGACTAAAGAGGATGCAATCTACTACTTCTAAAATCTTGGTAACCAGAAACACTCAATTCATTTCACTAACTACTAATGATACTTCCTGTTTAAGTAATCAGTTAGTTTTAAATGCAACACATTTTGATACACTTTCTTCTTACGCATCTCTAGCACTTTAAGGACAAGTTAACTAAAAAAAATTTAAAATGCTTTTTTTTGTGCATTTTTAAATTGAATTCCAATTTCCATCCAAATACAGTTTGACACATCACAGGCAAAATAAAATAAAAATCAATGTGTTAGTCACCATTTTCTAAAAACAAAAAAGAGGAAACAAATTAAGCATCAGAATAAATATATTTATGCTACATAACTGCTTACATGTGTACAGACACAGTATATGCTAACCCAGGGGATAAAGCACCAAGTATATGTAAAGGCCATAGTTTGTCGCAAAACATGTTTTGATGGTTACCAACCAATGAGAATCAACACCTCTCTTTAGGAAAAGAACTAAAAAGTACAAATACAGAACACAACTAAAATCAAATACACCTCTACCTCGATGTAACGCTGTCCTTGGGAGCCAAAAAAATCTTACCACTTTATAGGTGAAACCGCGTTATATCGAACTTGCTTTGATCCATCGGAGTGCGCAGCCCCCCCCGGAGCACTGCTTTACCACGTTATATCTGAATTAGTGTTATATCGGGTCTCGTTATATCGGGGTAGAGGTGTATTTAAATCAATGTTTCCAGCTTGGTGATTTAAATCATTATCAAAATAATCAACCCTTGGGTAGTGGCTTTACAGATTAGATTAGCAATTAGATTAGCGTTGTTTATGTAAAGGCAGTGTGGAAGGAAGAGATATTTGTGGGAAAGGTGAATAAATGGATGTTCCGAGGCTAGCACTATTAGAAGCAAAAGATGACAAGCACAGAAAGGCAGATATGCTGTGGTTTGACGGTCACAAAAAGTGAGGGGGAAATGGGGAGTTAATGCAAAGATCAAGGAGAGAATAATACAGATAAATGATCAGGTTTTCAGGCAAATATGACCTTGGATACAATGTATTTCGAATGAAATTGAGACAATAATATGTCAGGCAGATTAGAGTTGCAGTAATCAAAACAGGAGACATTGAGTACCTGGATGAGAGTTTCTGATGTCTGGATAAAGAGGAAGGGTCAGATCTGAGAGATGTGGAGAAAAAAGCAACAGGATTTAGACAGAGGCTGGATGTGTGGGGCAAGGTGTAGGAAGAATTTAGAGATGACCTCAAACTGAGTAGCCTGAGTGATACAGA
The DNA here is from genome assembly GCF_011386835.1 of Chrysemys picta bellii. Lineage (NCBI taxonomy): Eukaryota > Metazoa > Chordata > Testudines > Emydidae > Chrysemys > Chrysemys picta. Next base: position 53,073,858 of record NC_088794.1, on the reverse strand, counting down.
GGTTGACAGAAGAATGGACAGATTAGGGTGAGCTTTGTGGGGTAAAAATAAGGAGCTCCCTGGTAGACAATGCTGTATTCAGTCCTTGAACCCATTACAGACCCTCCCAGCTATATAGGGACTTGGATGGATAGATGGGGATTCCAGTGGTATAGCCAGCTGTACCATCTCCTGCGCAGCCATCTGTATAGGGCAACAAGTAGAGGCAGACCTGCATGCACTCCAGAAATCCCTAGCTGGTAGTTGGCCTTCAGAGGCATCTAAAGCTAGGGCATAGCTTAAAGCAGTACTTAAACTGCTCTACACTATCTTGAAGTGGCAACCTGGAGGGAGGCAACCTGGCACCTAGATATCCCCCTAACCAGAGAGGGTTGTCACACCTCCTTTGTTGTGCTCAGTGGAGACTGGGTGCAGCAGAGGATATTGAGTCCACTAAGTTTAAGTTGGCAGTGAGACATCCAGGACCGAGAAAGGAGGGATCATCCTGACAACAGTCACTGTAGAAATAAAAGACGTGGAAAAACAAGGCAAGCACAGTATCGCTGAAGCCAAGGGAGTTCAAAAAGGATGTGTAACTGTATCAGCAGAACCAAAGAGGTCAAGGAGAATGAGAATGAAATAAAAAGGCCTTGAGATTTGGCCAGAAAGAGGTTGTGAAATACCTTGGTAAAAGTACTTTTAGTGTAGTGGAGAAGGGGAGTGAGTTGGAGGATTTATTTAATCATGTTATTCTCTGTGGTTTCATTTTTACCTTGAAAACCTTTTAATATTAAAGTGTATTCTGTTATCATTGAAATGGGAATCTCAGACATTTTACATTGATCAAGGGAACAAACCTGAATCCAATTACACTTGCATCCTGGTAAAATTCTTTACCAACTGCTCAGTCCCATATTTTTAGAAACTGAAAATACTAGTACACAGATAGTGTACTATCCTTAACAGGCATTTCTAAATTTCATTCTGTTACAGATACTTTAGTTGTGGTTAAAATGTTCAAAAGCACTAAAGAGATCTGGACGTCTAAGTCACTTAGATTACTGGAAACTTTACCCAGTACGTTGAAGAAGCTGTGTCCTGATCCTCGGATTAGACCCACACGGTCAAAACCCTGTGTCTGCACAGAGCTCCATTGAAGTAAACTGGGTGGGAGATTCACCAGCATGGATACAGTTAAAGGATCATGGGATTAGTAAGAAATTGAGTTAGGGCAGGGAGGAAAATATTAGCAACCTTTAATATAAACCATACAAACTTCAAAACCTTATGTGAAATTACATGCTTTAGACAGGCTATAAAGAAATCTCAAACTGCATATGCTTAAGGGCCTGATCTCTGAAGTGCTCAACACCCTCAACTATCATTGGAAAACAGCATAGCCTTGCCTACACTAGGTAATTAAAAAAGTAATTAAATGGTAATACCAGTGATAGAACTAGTGGGAGATCTAATGCTGACAACAGTCCAGTGGGATCTAGCATTTTTACCATCACACAAATTAATCTTACTAACAGCAACTGTACCAATGGACGGTAGCTCATGGACATTTTTCCCTACATTTCCGTACTGCAGACAGTATTGGAGTTGATGATGCCCTTCAGGACTTGGCCCTCAGATGCTAAACTTAAGTATTTTTCCCTTTATACAAAATTTACTCACATGTCAACATTACTAAAATTGATAATCTCACCACCACCTTCCATTCTCATGCTGCACATCCATGAACAAGGAGTCCTGAAAGTCCTTTGACTATGGAAATCCTCAAATGCATGGCTACACAAGAATAATTATACCAGGAAGCTTACTTTTAGAATGGTTTTACGCTTACTGTGGATGGAAACATTTATTTTTCATTTTTCATAAATAACTTTCTAATAGTCTTTGCAGTGATGAAAAAGGTATACAATTAAGTCACTGCCCAGTAATTTTGTCTTGTTGAAATTTCCATGAAACTATACTAAAAGTTATTTCCAAGAGGTAACTCTTCATTAAACAACTTCAAATTGGCCAAAGGATTATCGGTACAATTTCATTCAATTTTTAAAGAGAAACACTAAGATTTTCCTATGTAATGTTGCATATTATAAAATATTTAGAACATAAGAACGGTCAGACCAAAGATTCATCTAGCTCAGTATCCTGTCTTCTTACAGTGGCCAATGCCAGGTGCCCCAGAGGGAATGAACAGAACAGGTAATCAGCAAGTGATCCATCCCGTTGCCCATTCCCAGCTTCTGGCAAACAGCGGCTAGGGACACCATCCTTGCCCATCCTGGCTAATAGCCATTGATGGACCTATCCTCCATAAACTTATCTAGTTCCTTTATTTAAAAACAAAAACACGCTGTTATAGTCTTGGCCTTCACAACATCCTCTGGCAAAAAGTTCCACAGGTTGGCTATGTGTTGTGTGAAGAAATACTTCCTTTTATTTGCTTTAAACCTGTTGCCTATTACTTTCATTTGGTGACCCCTAGTTATTGTGTTATGAGGAGTAAATAATGTGTCCTTATTTACCTTCTCCACACCAGTCATGATTTTATAGACCTCTATTATATCCCCCCTTAGTTGTCTCTTTTGCAAGCTGAAAAGTTCCAATCTTCTTAATCTTGCCTCAAACTGTTTCATACCTCAAACCATTTTTTTTTTGGTCCTTTTCTGAACCTTTTCCAATTCCAATATATCTTTTTTGAGATGGGGTGATCACATCTTCACACAGTATTCAAGATGTGAGCTACCATAGATTTAGATAGAGGCAATATGATATTTTCTGTCTTAGTATCTACTCCTTTCTTAATGATTCCCAACATTGTTAGCTTTTTTGATTGCCACAATTTTACATCAAAATTAGATAAGTATGGGAGCATCATAATTCCAGTTGCAGTGAACTTTACGAGGAAGATGGTTGCCAAGAAGTAAACAGAGTAACTGTGATTAAGAAACTTTCCATATTGGTTTCAATGGGAAAAGCATTGAATTTTGAATATTTATTATCTCAATTTTGCTATATACTTTTGTGAAGTCTATTTTCATTTAGCTTGTTTTAATTTCTTTTACTTTACAGGCAGACAAGATTTGAGAGCTTTATGTTAAAATAGATAATGAGGTCCCCATTTCCCCCCCAAGAACCGGTGTTCCTTTGAAGTGTCTCCCCATAACCCAGACAGTCACTTCCCCCACTACTAAAGCCTGGAGCGAGAAGTGTGGGTGATAGTGCTGACTTACAGGGAAACTTCTCTTAACTCACACCTCCATTAAAAAAATAAGTTCACTAAGAAGGGAAGAGCAGAACCATCAACTTGTATAAGTACTGTATATATGTGGTCTCCGTCTCCTCTGAGCTTGTTTCCATCACTCCTCCCTGCTTCAGAAACTTTGGGTTTTCCCCGCAAAGTGAGTATGGACTTAAAATATAGCTCTGACTGGCAGAGCAGGCTCTTCAATACCCAAAAGTAGAAAGAAAGAAAGAAAGAAAGAAAGAAAGAAAGAAAGAAAGAAAGAAAGAAAGAAAGAAGGTAAGCGAAGAAAGCATTTCATAGTAACACCAGTTCTAAGGGGGATGATGTACAACACCAGATTGTATCTGCCTATAAAATAAACAAAAATAAGTTAATGAAAAGTTATTTACCCATTAACAGCATAATTAAACACACAATGAAGTTGATGTAAAAGTAATTACAATGAGGTATTTGCCCGCACAAAAAGTAACCGGGAAGAGATTCCCTCCATTACAAATCTGTTCAGGGGAAAAACCACCACATCTGTTGAACAAGTACGTTTTAATATTTTCATTGTTAAATGTGTTGATTAAAAACATTTCTGAAATTTAGAAAAGTCACTAGAGTTTTGTTTAAAGGGTCACAATCTCTTAGTACAAGCCCAAAGCTTAAATTTATTTTACAAAGGCAAATAAAATATTTGTATATAAACAGCTTAATTGGGTTTCAACTATCTTCTGAAGTCTGAAACCGAGATATTACTAGTATGCATGGCATCCAGAAACTGAAACCGATTACACTTTCTATTGTCCAAGTTGACTCGAAAGAAAACGTGCTTGCCAAAACGGATAGGGAAAGCGAATTTTTAAAAATTTCTTCGGTTTAACTAGTCTAACAGGCCAGCACCCACCGTGAACGCATACAAGGCGTTTCCCAACTGTAGTTGGTTAAATATGGAAGTCGGAGGTTTCGTACAATGTGCGTTGGGGGAAGGCGAGAACGGGCCCATTCTTTGATTGTGCCACCACGCTACAGAAAGGCCCTGCAGTTGGTCGCGGGAGCCTTAAGTCTAAAGGGCAAAAAAAAAAAAAAAACCACCCTGTGTTCCTCGCCTGTGCTCCGCGCCTCCCAACCACCTCCCCGCTGCTCCCGTGTACGCACCCAACGGAGCCCTGCGGCTCGACCGCCCCCTCCCCCAGCCACAGAGGAGGCTCGGCCAAGCCGCTCACCAAGGCCTACGCGGGCGCGGGTACCCCCGTCGCCACTGCCGCGCTGCCCCTCCCCCGCAGGCCGCTGCCCCTAGGGGACCGGCCTCGTAGTTCCCGCTCACCTGGTCGCCAGCGGCTCCCTCTCCGGACATGGCGGGTTAAAACACGGCCGAGCAGCGGCCCCTTGAGACAGATTAAAACCCTTTAAAAAGCGGCCCGCGCTGCGGCGGCTCCCCGGGTCCCGCCAGCCACACGGCCGCCGCCGCCGCCGATTCCAGCAACCCAGGGTCTAGAGAACAAAATGGCCGCCCCTCCGCCCCCGATCGGCTTTCACAGGGGGTGGGGGGGAGGAGCGGCACCGCGCGGGGGCTGCTGGGTGGCCGAGGGAGCAGAGCGTACGCGCGAGGACTACAGAGAGCGACGAAACTGTAGGGGCGCCGCGCTGCGCTGAGACTAGCGGAAAAGGAGGAGACGGAGAGAACAGTGTGTCACGCGCACCCTCTGACCTCAGCACGCCACAGCGAGGCGGAAGTGATTGATGTGTGTACTATAGGTGGGATTGGTCTATGGAACAGAGCAAAAGGAGGCTCCCTTGGACGGACCGAAGGGAGCCCCTCGCACTTTCCCGACCTAGCTAGTAGTGGTGCCCCGGTGCATTGTGATGTCAGCCTCAGCTTCCCCGCGCTAATTGTTGGTGAAGAGCAGCCCCTTCGGAGCGCATTGTGCCAAACTAATGGCATGACTGTGGTGCGGGTCAGAGGAACCAGGACCACATCTAGAAGAAGTGGCTCCAGCCCCTTAGCCAGAGGGAGATGGGAAAAAGCCTCCTTGGGGCCCCGCTGCCCTCTGATTGTTTCATACTAACTGGAGAGCCAACAGCACTCCTGGCTGAAGTGAGGACCCCTGACAAGTGGTAGAAACATCATCAGTCATCTTCCACCTCTCCCATCCTCGACTGGTTGAGTTCCCCAATTCACCAACATCACCTACATTTTATATAGAGTGAGCTTCAGCCACTTGCATCTCATCCAGGCCCCAATCACTGTTCCAGGCATCTAACTGCAGTGGCAGGGGCTGGTGAGATACAAAGCTAGATGTCATCAGCCTATGTCTCCTCTGTAATCCTCTCAACATTCATATTCAGCAAGAGGGAAGACAAGATGGAAGCCTCTGGAGCTCACACATGATAACACTCTTAAGAATGAAAGCAATTGCCCAACATCACTTTCTGTAAATGCTCAGCGAAAAAGGAATGGGGCCACCAATAGGGTTACCATTCGTCCGGATTTACCCGGACATGTCCTCCTTTTGTGTGCTAAAAATAGCGTCCGGGGGGAATTTGTAAAGCACTTACAATGTCCGGGATTTCCCCCTCCCCCGGCAGAGCGAGCGGCTGGGAGGGCTGCAGGAAAGTCCCGGGCTGGACTCCGGAGCAGCTTCCTCCTCCCACCCCCCCCCCTCCCTGCATTCTGAGCCGGCCGGCAGCTCCTCCTCCTGCAGCCCGCTCCGGCAGCCCTGTGCAGGGCCAGGGACCGGGTTTTGTGTTGTGCAGGGGAGCTCAGCCATGTGTCCGGCTGGCACAGAGCCCAACACCCTGTTCTGAGCAGCAGGGTAAGGGGGGGCAGGAGAAGGGACAGGGAGGTTCTGGAGGGGGCAGTCAAGAAACGGGGGGGGGGCTTTTGGAGGGGAGTGGAGAAAGTTTTGGGCAGTCAGGGTACAGGTAGGGGGTAGGGTCCTGGGGGGCAGTTGGGGGGGTCTTAGGAGGGGGCAGTTAGGGGACAAGGAACAGGGAGTCTTAATGGCTCTCCATGCGTCTCTGGACCCTCTCAGCTGTCGGGCTTGGACGGAAACATTGCCTGAGGGTAGTGAGAGAATGGGTTATTGGTGAAGTGGGGGTGGGCGTGAGCCCGGTCAATAGGGGCAACCCCTACCAAGATCTGAGCCTTTTCTCACACGCCCGTTAGAGCTCGACATTATGCTGTTTGGGACCCCTCTTTGAGGAAAGCCTCTGGATTGCAAGTCCAACCGCTACCTCCTCGTGGTGAGAGTCGGTAACTGGCTTGGATAGCCAGGCGGATTGCGGAGGACGAACCCACATCCCACGTTCAGTGGGGTGTGGGACGGGGTTGGGCAGCCCCATATGGTGCCACATGGATGCCCCCCTGGTAAGGGTAGCCTCCCCCAGGTACGGGTTGATTCCCCCTGGTAAGGGTTAGATTCCCCCTGGTAAGGGTAGTCTCCCCCAGGCACGGGTTAGTTTCCCCCTGGAAAGGGTTAGTTTCCCCCTGAGAAGGGTAAATCTTTTAGCTATGGAAAAAAGTAATTTATATTTTTATACCGGATTGGCGCTGGACCGGGTTAATAACGCCCCCGCTGTTGGCTTTGATGCCCCGGCTGACAGTGTTAAATATATTAGGGGTGTGATCAGGGTCGCTGGACCAATGGATAAAATGGTGTCGACTATAATGAAGTCTCATGAGAATGAGAGTGAGAATCAAGTCCTCCCAGTGGAGCATGGAGAGGAGGTAGAGGAGAATGTTTGTGATGATCATGGTGAGGAGATTTTATCTATCTTACCGATGGTTTTTACAAGGGACACTTTTAATGATTTAACTATGGACAGTTTTAATCCAGATTTTAAGTATTTAAGTACATTTGATGATCCATATGTTAGGGAATCAAGTACTGATTTTAATAGGGATCGTAATAAGGATCTTAACAGTATTGGTAGTAATATAAATATATTAGAAAGTAGTTCGTGGAAGGATGGGGTTTTTTATTTAGAGTATCCCGTTGATAGTTTTAATTGTCCAATATGTCCCCAGATATTACCAACATTTGGTAAATGGGCCAAACACATTAATGTGGTTCATAAAAGTAAAGCCATACGAGTTGTATGTAGTAAATGTGGAAAATCTTCTCAATATCATAATATAGCTTGCCACTACCCCAAGTGCATACCCAAGAAGGCGGATACCCCAATGAAGAGCCATATGTGCTCGGTCTGTGGGCTTGGTTTTCATACTAGATCTGGATTGAGCCAACACTGTAGACATAGACACCCTGCTGTGAGGAATGAGCAAAGAAAAGAAGATATGGCTGCTAAAAGTAAGATCAAAGAGGGATCGACTAGATCTCGTATATGGACTAAAGATGAGGTTGCGCAGCTTATACAGTTGGAAAGGAAATATATTGGGAAAAGGAATATAAATAAATGTATTGAGAGCGAGATGAGGACCAAAACGAATAAACAAATATCAGATAAAAGACGAGAATTAGCAAAGAAGAAGTTAGTGGTAACAGGAGATAGGGAGGAAGTGACTGAGGTAGAGGACATTAGAGTAAATATATTAGAAATTCCGCCCCCAAGAGAGAGGATTTTCCCACTAAAAGGACATCCAGAAGTGGATTTAGTGGAGAAAATATGTAAACGGGGAAAACAAAGTAGGGAGGGAAGAGAAATAATAAATAGTTTAGGGGAAATTGAAGGATTATTAAAGGAGGATTTAACAAAAGCTCTCGGATGGGCAATGTTGGAAAAATTATGTTATTCATTAGTAGAGGGACAGGACCCTAGAAATGAAAGTCAAATAGAGTTGAGGAATAAAGGAAAAGGGAAGATTAGAAAGGAGGGGAGAAGGAAGCAATTTAATGCAATTAGGAGATATGCTACAAAGAAAGCTAAGTATAAATTCTATCAACAATTATTTGATAAGGATAGAAGAAGATTGACTCGCATTATAATGGGAGAGCCAGATAAGGCTAAGTGTGCTATCCCTATGAAAGAAATTGAGGAATACTATGTAAATATTTTGGGAACAATTGGACATGGTAATATGATAGGGTGGCCATCATCCACAGAGAATGCGGATAATGATATATTAATGAGTCCGATCTCTGTGGATGAGATTAGAATAGCTTTAACAGAAATAAGAAAAGATAGTGCTCCTGGCCCAGATAAAGTAAAAGTGAGCAATTTGTGGGATATTTTTAATTTAGACTCCTTAATACTTACAAAAATTTTTAATATATGGTTTCAAAATAGACAGGTACCAGATGAATTTAAGAAAAATAGAACGATTTTAATACCAAAGACACAAGATGAGGAGGAAATGAAGAAGTTAACATCTTGGAGACCATTGACAATTGGGTCAGTTTGGATTAGAATCTATACCAAAATATTAGCAAAAAGACTGGTGGAAACAGTTAAGATATGTAGTAGACAAAAACGGTTTATATCCGCCCCTGGGTGTGAGGAAAATATTGCTATATTAGATAATTTGATTAAAGGGGCTAAACGAAATGGGAATGAAATTGCAATAGTGTTCGTAGATCTGGCTAAAGCATTTGATTCTGTGGGACACGGACATATAATAGCCGGGTTGAGAAGATTTGGTATAGATGAACATTTTATAGATATTATTAGGGACCTTTATGATAATTGCACAACTAGGGTATGGGTGGGTGATGAAGCTACTGAGTCTATTTTAATTAGGAGGGGGGTCAAGCAGGGTGACCCGTTGTCCCCAATTTTGTTTAATATTGCTATGGATCCCCTTTTAACTAGATTAGAAGTAGAAGGAAGTGGTTTTTATGTTAAGGGTAATAGTGTCACGTCATTGGCTTTTGCCGATGATGTGGCAATTTTAAGTAGCTCATATAAAGGAATGATCAAAAATTTGGGTATCTTAGAGGAGTTTTGTAAAAATACTAATCTCTCTGTTAATGTGAAGAAAACGAAAGGCTTTCATATTTTAACTAAACATAAAACCTATGTAGTTAATCCTAAGGATAATTGGCAGATAGGGTCAGAGAAGATTGAATATGTTCAACCAGGGGATTTTGAAAAATATTTAGGGGCTAGAATAGATCCCTGGATAGGTGTAGGGGGACCGGTACTTAAAGAAAAATTGAAAGATTGGAGTGAGAATTTAATTAAGGCCCCATTAAAACCGGCCCAAAAAATATTAATTTTACAGACATACATCTTACCGAAGCTATTTTATAATCTTCTTTTAATAGAACCCCCTTTTAATCTTTTAGACGATCTTGATGTGTTAGTTAGAAAAATAGTTAAAGAGATTTTACATTTACCTCAGTGTACCACAGATGGGATATTTTATTCTAGAGGTAGGGATGGTGGTTTAGCTCTCACTAAGTTTAGTGTGCAAATCCCAAATATGTTAATTCGTAAATGGAGGAGACATATTGTCTCGAGAGATGATTGGATGGACCTATCTTATCTATATGCAGGAGAAAATCTTGTGGATAAAATATTGTCATTTAGTGCAGTAACATCTCATCCCAAGAAATGGAGGGAAGAGGAATTTTTAAGATGGTCGGAACTGAGATGTCAGGGAATAGGGATAAAATATTTTAAAAATGATTTAATTAGTAATTCGATTTTTAGAAACTCTAGTAAAGTTAAATCGTCAGCGTATATCGCAGCATTGCAGCTTAGGGCAAATATTTATCCTACTAGGGAGACATTAGCAAGAGGAAGAGGAGGTGTGAATGCTCTTTGTAGATGGTGCGGTAAAGTGCGGGAGACTGTTCCCCATATCTCAGGACAATGTTATAAGACTAAGAATGCTAGGATAAAAAGGCATAATAGAGTAGTGTCTGCAGTTGTGGATAAGGTTGGTAAATTAGGGTGGAAGGCAATGATAGAGCCCCATTTGAGAAATAGTAAGGGTGAGTTAAGAAAGCCGGATATTATATTTATAAAAGGAGATACAGCAGTGGTGGTTGATGTTACAGTGCGATGGGAGGATAATGCCGGAAGTTTGGAACAAGCCCACAGTGAGAAGGTGGCTTATTATCTTGAGTTAGAGGAAGAAATTAAAAACTTAACGGGAGGTAAAAATATCCACTTCTTTGGTTTTGTGCTTGGGGCGCGTGGCAAGTGGAGTGAAGGTAATAATGATTTGTTACAATTATTGGGAATGGACAGAAGTAAAAATTTTAAGGAGAGTATATGTAGACTTGTTTTATATTCCACTATTGGTATGATGGCTATATTCAGTGACAGGTAAAGATCCCGGAGTTTCCATTCCGTGTATCTTGCCAAAACTAAATTTTAGCTATTTTGGTTTCCATGCTCTAAATTTTCAAATTTTTAATATTGTTTTGAACATTAACATATTTAGTGTTATTTAATATCTGCCCTTCAATAGAATGGTTTTAATTATATAATAAATACTTATTAATGGATGAAATTCCAATTTAAATCATTAGTTTATTTATTTATTTATTTTAACTACTGGATGTGGATGCGGACTGGCCGCGTATAGTAACCAGGAAAGGGCAGGTAGTCACGCCTGTACATAAATAGGGGGTGGGGTTCTGGAGGGCAGTTAGGAGCAGGGGTCCCAGGAGGGGGCAGTCAGGGGACAAGGAGCGGGGGGTAGGGGGCTGGGAGTTCTGGGGGGGTGCTGTCAGGGGGCAGGAGTGGGGAGAGGGATCGGAGCAGTCAGGGGACAGGGAGCAGAGGGGTTTAGATGGGTTGGGAGTTCTGGGGGGGCTGTCAGGGGGCAGGAGTGTGGAGAGGGATCGGAGCAGTCAGGGGACAGGGAGCAGAGGGGTTTAGATGGGTTGGGAGTTCTGGGGGGGGCTGTCAGGGGGTGGGGAGTGGTTGGATGGGGCGTGGGAGTCCCAGGGGTCTGTCTGGGGGTGGGGGTGTGGATAAGGGTTGGGGCAGTCAGGGGACAAGAGGCAAGGAGGCTTAGATAGGGAGTGGAGTCCCGGGGGGCAGTTAGGGGCAGGGGTCCCAGGAGGGGGCAGTCAGGGGACAAGGAACGGGGGGAGGGTTGGGGGTTCTGGGGGGGCGGGAAGTGGGAGGGGCGGGGCTAGGGCGGGGCTCCTCCCGTCCTCTTTTTTGCTTGTTGAAATATGGTAACCCTAGCCACCAAGAGCAGCCCTGTCAATGTCTGCCACAGTCTGCAGGTGAATCAGTAACTTCTCACAGTCAATAATATCAAAAACAACTGATAGATTTAATGCTATCAGTATGGAAACCCAATCGTCCTCACTAGGAGGAGATCTACCAGAAGTGCAGTTTCTGTTTGAAGACCTCAGACATATAGGTGTTCTAGTCTTATCCAAAACTAGATGATTAGATATTGTGCAATAATTAACTAGCTTGTTAGAATCATGTGGATTCTTCTTCTGCACAACAGCTTACTTAAAATAAGCTGGCATCCTACCCTCCTTAAGGAAAGCGTCAACAATGTCCACCAGCAGTGGATCAATTTTTTCACCTAGCAGGCCTACGTCAGCCAAAAGGGACTCCTGTTAAAAGGACAGGTTATAGGATGAAGAGCTCCCAGCACCTCTAGTACCTCAGTGAGTATTACCCCAAACTCATCCAGAGAAGACAGCATTTATACGGCTTTGCAGCCACAGAACCAGACAGCTCACCCTCAATCTGCTCAATTTTATCTGCAAAATAATCAGAAACTTCTCCACAACAGGAAGAAATTTAGATTAACCAACCTCTCTACTTTGTGAAACAAATCCACTATTTATTATTTATTTGCATTATCACAGTACCACAGCATAGGAACCCTAGCTAAAGTGAAAGCCAAAACTCTCTTTGCCTCCTGCACAGCAATAACGTAAGAATTCTGAATTCTGTATGATACAGTCACTCAGCTTTAGTTAAAGACTTCTGATACTGGCATTCTAGTCAGTTTCTGTCCTGTCACATCTTTTACATATCATCTGTTAAACCAGGGGTAGGCAACCTATGGCACGTGTGCCAAAGGTGGCACGCGAGCTCATTTTCAGTGGCACTCGCACTGCCCGGGTCCTGGCCACTGGTCCGGGGGACTCTGCATTTTAATTTAATTTTAAATGAAGCTTCTTAAACATTTTAAAAACCTTATTTACTTTACATACAACAATCGTTTAGTTATGTATTCTAGACTTATGGAAAGAGAGCTTCTAAAAAAGTTAAAATGTATGACTGGCACGCAAAACCTTAAATTAGAGTGAATAAATGAAGACTCGGCACACCACTTCCGAAAGGTTGCCGACCTCTGTGTTAAACCATAGAAGTCTGAGGAAGAGGTGCCCATTGGGTACTTGACTGAGGATGAAAGATGAATATAGCATCCTAGCCAACTCACAGTAGAACAGCCTGTGGCAGGAACAGTATCTTCCTTTTGGGTCTTCGTAAAGAGTCCTGGTTCCATTAGCCTTCGAAGACAGACTATCAGAATACTCCGACAGGTAAAGTGCCCCAACCTCAGAATTCTAGAGATGATGGTGGATTTATGACAGTGGTCTAATTTCCAATTGCTCATCCTAATTGCTAAATCAAGAATGTCATTAGCTATATGACTAATATTTCACTGGGTTCTGCACCACTTCCTCCTACCTGATGTGCCTAACATATAGATTATTAATTTCCCCTCTCCGCAATGACTTTCAGTGCAATAGATTTTTGGTTATAAGTACAATCTTGTTTTAAAATAGGTGCATTTCTGCTTCAGTAGTGTAATGACCTTCCCTGTTTCCCATCCTACTTGATTACTGGTATAAAATGAACTATTTAGAGCATGGCCCGTGGACACTCTCACAACCATTTACATCTTAAAACCACACACACTGTATTCTGGGCCTTCAGAATTATCTCCATTTGAGCCCTGTTAGTGGCTTTGAAAACAAATTTTGCTTCTCCATATCCACCTAAAATAGTTAAATAGCATTTTAAAGATCACATTCAAATAATTATGCAGATAACAAGACTGAGATTGTGAATATTTTAAGTCTCATACTGGTCTCTCAGTATTCTGATAATTTTCCAGTATAGAGAATGCAAAACAAAATAAAAATAACCCCTACCAATTTACAAGTTAAAGGAAGAAAAATAAGCTTAGTGTTTCTTAAATCACTCACACAATAGCTGTTAGAGGAATATAACTCTTAGGGCTGTCGATTAATCGCAGTTAACTCACGCGATTAACTAAAAAAATTAATCGCGATTAAAAAATTAATCGTGATTAATCACAGTTTTAATCATATTGTTAAACAATAGACTATAAATTGAAATTTGCAAGGTATTTATGTGCCAGATATGCTAAACATTTGTATGCTCCTTCATGCTTCAAGCCACCATTCCAGAGGGCATGCTTCCATGCTGATGACACTTGTTAAAAAAATAATGCGTTAATTAAATTTGTGACTGAACTCCTTGGGGGAGAATTTTATGTCCCCTGTTCTGTTTACCCACATTCTGCCATATATTTCATGTTATAGCAGTCTGGGATGATGACTCAGAACATTATTCGTTTTAAGAACACTTTCACTGCAGATTTGACAAAACACAAAGAAGTACCAATGTGAGATTTCTAAAAATAACGATAGCACTCGACCCAAGGTTTAAGAATCTGAAGTGCCTTCCAAAATCTGAGAAGGATGAGGTATGGAGCATGCTTTCAGAAGTCTTAAAAGAGCAACACTCCAATGCGGAAACTACTGAACCCAAATCACCAAAAAAGAAAATCAACCTTCTGCTAGTGGCATCTGACTCAGATAATGAAAATGAACATGCGTCGGTCCATTCTGCTTTGGATTGTTATCGAGCAGAATCCGTCATCAGTATGGAAACGTCCTCTGGAATGAAGAATGAAAGGACATATGAATCTTTAGCGCATCTGGCACGTAAATATCTTTCAATCCCGGCTACAACAGTGCCATGAGAACGCCTGTTCTCACTTTAAGATGACATTGTAAAAAAGAAGCGGGCAGCATTATCTCCTGCAAGTGTAAACAAACTTGTTTGTCTGAGTGATTGGCTGGACAAGAAGTAGGACTGAGTGGACTTGCAGGCTCTAAAATTTTACATTGTTTTATTTTTGCATGCAGTTTTTTTATACATAATTATACATTTGTAAGTTCAATGTTCATGATAAAGAGATTGCACCACAGAACTTGTATTAGGTGGATTGAAATGTACTATTTCTTTTGTTTTTTACAGTGCAAATATTTGTAATAAAAAATAATATAAAGTGAGCACTTTACACTTTATATTCTGTGTTGTAATTGAAATCAATACATTTGAAAATGTAGAAAACATCCAAAAATATTTAAATAAATGGTCTTCTCTAATTAACAGTGTGGATTAATCTCACGATTAATTTTTAATCACATGATTAATTACGATTAATTTTTTTAATCTCTTGACAGTCCTAATAACCATATGTTTGTTGTTCTCCTTTTCTCTATCTGCTGTTTGTTTATTTTCCTGTCTTTGGACTGTAAACTCTTCAGGGCCCTTCTTCTTTGTTCACTGACTGCTATTGGTAATAAATAATACTCCATCCTTTAAAAACAGAATTACCTTCTTACTATAATCCAGGCACAAAGTAGGCCAGTATGAAATATGGGAGCAGATCCTTCAGTGGTGTAAACTGTTGCTCCATTAAAATCAGTGAAGTTCAATGGAATCAGGACAATTTACACCAATTGTGGGCATGCCCCATCGTCTTATTTCTTTTACAGCCCAACATGAGAGAATTGAAAGAGGCACCTAAGTTCAGAAATAAAATTCCTTTAGAAAAATGCCTGTAGATGTTTTGGTTGTTGCAAGTTCTGGTTGAAGCTTTGAGTGATTTTTCAGTTACGTTTATGGGCTTTCATGGAAGTGTGATTAAAAAGGAATTTTATTTTATGTGTGGGAGGTGAAGTCTGTTACCTAACAAGAATCAGCCCAAATGCATTTGCGAGGGCTGTGTTGTTTAAATGATAGATTGTGTTTGGAAATAACATGAATAAATAACAGTTTATAGATCTGAGCTTGCTTGTTACACAGAGCTTCTCTTAATTTTTTTGAAAGGCTCACATAGTTAAAGCAACAAGACAATTTCTGATTTGAACAACACTGTAGTGATTCATGCTTTGTTCAGTAATGGGCATGAAGCTGAAGGGCAAATACACAACTAGGTGTGAATTATTTGAGTAATTCACTGTGGACTCCACTGCTCAATAACTGACTATGGCAGGAGTTATGAATCAGTGGATGAACGCAAAGGAGTTTATGTATGGTACCAATATTTATAGCAGCTGTTACTGTGGCACCGTAGGTGCTTCAAGTACAAAAATTAAAGATACGAATTACATGCTGCTTGAAGAAACAACTAAAGTAGAATCAGTCAATCAAATGCTAAACAAGATAAATGGACTTTACATTACACCCTGAAGGTTGTGAAATTCAAACCCTGGCAGACCACAGAGTGGAGCAAATTTCAAAGGCAGCTGCTCTCAGAGATAGCCCAATCATTGGTTGCCCAGTTGATATTTAACTGCTACCTCAGAATATAGGGTAAGAGTTATTTTTCAAATAACTGAATCTCAAGCTATTCAGAAGTTTCTTGCTGTCAAACATTCAGTCCACTTCATGTATGTGGCCCTCATGACCTATTCCAATTGTCAGAATCTAGGGTATAGTGTTTTAAAAACATAAATTTTGAAGAAAACCTATTAAATGTGAACTGAGGGTAGTGGATAACTATGTCTTCCTGAGTCTAGAGACATCCTGAGGCTAAAAGAACAGGAGTACTTGTGGCACCTTAGAGACTAACAAATTTATTAGAGCATAAGCTTTCGTGGACTACAGCCCACTTCTTCGGATGCACTCTGTATGCATCCGAAGAAGTGGGCTGTAGTCCACAAAAGCTTATGCTCTAATAAATTTGTTAGTCTCTAAGGTGCCACAAGTACTCCTGTTCTTTTTGCGGATACAGACTGACACGGCTGCTACTCTGAATCCTGAGGCTAGTTCCTCACTAGAAATGGTGATAAAGAAGCATAGTTGCGGCTGCGCTGCTGTAGCACTGTAGTGTAGACCCTATAGCGATGGAAGAGGTTCTTTCATCATCAGCAAATCCACCTCTCTGGGCTTGGCTACACTTGCAGATGTAGAGCACTGGGAGTTAAACCAGCCTTCAGAGACCACAGCAGGGACCTGTCCTCGCTTACAGACAACCCCCCAACCTAAAGCAAATACTCACCAGCAACCACACATCACTGAACAAAACCACTAACCCAGGAATCTATCCTTGTAACAAACCCCGATGTCAACTCTGTCCACATATCTATTCCAGTGACATCATCATAGGACCTAATCACACCAGCCATACCATCAGGGGCTCGTTCACCTGCACATCTATCAATGTGATATATGCCATCATGTGCCAGCAATGCCCCTCTGCCATGTACATTGGCCAAACCGGACAGTCTCTACGCAAAAGAATTAATGGACACAAATCTGACATCAGGAATCAAAATACTCAAAAACCAGTGGGAGAACACTTTAACCTGTCTGGTCATTCAGTGACAGACCTGCGGGTGGCTATATTACAACAGAAAAACTTCAAAAACAGACTCCAACGAGAAACTGCTGAGCTAGAATTGATATGCAAACTAGACACAATCAACTCCGGTTTGAATAAGGACTGGGAATGGCTGAGCCATTACAGACATTGAATCTGTCTCCCCTTGTAAGTATTCTCACACTTGTTATCTATCTGTCTGTCTGTACTAGGCTAGCTTGATTATCACTTCAAAAGTTTTTTTTCTCTTAATTAATTGGCCTCTCAGAGTTGGTAAGACAACTCCCACCTGTTTATGCTCTCTGTATGTGTGTATATATATCTCCTCAATATATGTTCCATTCTATATGCATCCGAAGAAGTGGGCTGTAGTCCACGAAAGCTTATGCTCTAATAAATTTGTTAGTCTCTAAGGTGCCACAAGTACTCCTGTTCTTTTTGCGGATACAGACTAACACGGCTGCTACTCTGAATCCTGAGGCTAGTTCCTCACTAGAAATGGTGATAAAGAAGCATAGTTGCGGCTGCGCTGCTGTAGCACTGTAGTGTAGACCCTATAGCGATGGAAGAGGTTCTTTCATCATCAGCAAATCCACCTCTCTGGGCTTGGCTACACTTGCAGATGTAGAGCACTGGGAGTTAAACCAGCCTTCAGAGACCACAGCAGGGACCTGTCCTCGCTTACAGACAACCCCCCAACCTAAAGCAAATACTCACCAGCAACCACACATCACTGAACAAAACCACTAACCCAGGAACCTATCCTTGTAACAAACCCCGATGTCAACTCTGTCCACATATCTATTCCAGTGACATCATCATAGGACCTAATCACACCAGCCATACCATCAGGGGCTCGTTCACCTGCACATCTACCAATGTGATATATGCCATCATGTGCCAGCAATGCCCCTCTGCCATGTACATTGGCCAAACCGGACAGTCTCTACGCAAAAGAATTAATGGACACAAATCTGACATCAGGAATCAAAATACTCAAAAACCAGTGGGAGAACACTTTAACCTGTCTGGTCATTCAGTGACAGACCTGCGGGTGGCTATATTACAACAGAAAAACTTCAAAAACAGACTCCAACGAGAAACTGCTGAGCTAGAATTGATATGCAAACTAGACACAATCAACTCCGGTTTGAATAAGGACTGGGAATGGCTGAGCCATTACAGACATTGAATCTGTCTCCCCTTGTAAGTATTCTCACACTTGTTATCTATCTGTCTGTCTGTACTAGGCTAGCTTGATTATCACTTCAAAAGTTTTTTTTCTCTTAATTAATTGGCCTCTCAGAGGTGGTAAGACAACTCCCACCTGTTTATGCTCTCTGTATGTGTGTATATATATCTCCTCAATATATGTTCCATTCTATATGCATCCGAAGAAGTGGGCTGTAGTCCACGAAAGCTTATGCTCTAATAAATTTGTTAGTCTCTAAGGTGCCACAAGTCCTCCTGTTCTTCTTTTCACAGCAGGGAAAACGCTGCCGTGTGTTTACACTGTCAGCTGCAAGCACACTGGCATGGCAACATTAGCAGCTCTTGCAATGCCACAAAGAGCAGTGCATTGTGGTAGCTATCCCAGTGTGCAAGTGGCTGCAATGTGCTTTTCAAATGGGGGGGGTGGGGTGGAGTGTGACAGGGAGTGTGTTGTGTGTATGTGGAGGGAGAGACAGTGTGTTTTGGGGGGGCTGAGAGCGTGTCAGCATGCTGTCTTGTAAATTCAGACAGCAGCAGACCCTGCTCCCCCCCGCCTCTCTCTCTCACACACTCACAACAGCAGCATTCCACACTAATGGTTTGCTTTGTCCTGGAGCAGATAAGCATGCCGGCTGTCAGAAACAGAGCTTTGAAAGGGGATATCCGCATGCCTGCAGCCAATTTCAAAACAATGAGAAGAGTGACCACTTGACTTCAGGGGATTATGGGATGTTTCTGGAGGCCAATCACAGCGCAATAATGCAACCAGGGCCGGCTTTAGGCCGATTCCCCCCATTCCCACGAATCGGGCCCCCGTGGGTCTTCGGCGGCACTTCGACGGCGGGTCCTTCGCTCGCTCCAGGTCTTCAGCAGCATTTTGGCGTCAAGTCCTTCCGTGCTGTGGAAGACCCGGAGCGAGTGAAGGACCCGCCGCCGAAGTGCCGCCGCCGGGTATTCGAATCGGGGCCCACACTTCCTAAAGACGGCCCTGAATGCAACACCTCGTCCACACTGACGCCTGGGTGTTTCAGCCAGCATGCAGCAAGCTTTATGCTTCTCGTGGAGGTGGATAACCAGGAGCGCTCCAGCTGCAGAATCCAGGCGCTCTACGTGCCTTGCCAGTGTGGACACTTCAGGAGTTAGGGCGCCCGGGGCTGCTTTAATGCCCTCTAACTTGCAAGTGTAGCCAAGCTCTGAGAGGTGGAAAATAGGTTAATGGAAGAATTCTTCTATTGACCTAATGCTGTCTACACTAAGGCCTGGTCTACACTAGGCGTTTATGTCGAAGTTAGCGCCGTTAAATCGAATTAACCCTGCACCCGTCCACACTGCGATGCTATTTAGTTCGACATAGAGGTCTCTTTAATTCGACTTCTGTACTCCTCCCCGACGAGGGGAGTAGCGCTAAATTCGACATGGCCATGTCGAATTAGGCTAGGTGTGGATGGAAATCGACGCTAATAGCTCCGGGAGCTATCCCACAGTGCACCACTCTGTTGACGCTCTGGACAGCAGTGCGAGCTCGGATGCTCTGACCAGCCACACAGGAAAAGCCCTGGGAAAATTTGAATTTGAATTCCTTTTCCTGTCTGGCCAGTTTGAATCTCATTTCCTGTCTGGACATCGTGGCGAGCACAGCAGCACTGGCAACGATGCAGAGCTCTCCAGCAGTGATGGCCATGCAGTCTGGGAATAGAAAGAGAGCCCCAGCATGGACTGATCGTGAAGTCTTGGATCTCATCGCTGTGTGGGGCGATGAGTCCGTGCTTTCCGAGCTGCGATCCAAAAGAAGGAATGCAAAGATCTACGAGAAGATCTCTAAAGACATGGCAGAGAGAGGATACAGCCGGGATGCAACGCAGTGCCGCGTGAAAATCAAGGAGCTGAGACAAGGCTACCAGAAGACCAAAGAGGCAAACGGACGCTCCGGATCCCATCCCCAGACATCCCGTTTCTACGAGGCACTGCATTCCATCCTCGGTGCTGCCGCCACCACTACCCCACCAGTGACCGTGGACTCTGAGGATGGGATACTGTCCACGGCCGGTTCCTCAGACATGTTAGGGGACGGGGAAGATGAGGAAGGAGATGAGGAGGGCGAGGCAGTTGGCAGCTCTCACAACGCTGATTTCCCCGACAGCCAGGATCTCTTCATCACCCTTACAGAGATCCCCTACGAAGCGTCCCCAGCCATTACCCCGGACACAGAATCTGGTGAAGGATCAGCCAGTAAGTGTTGTAAACATCTAAACATTTATTTTTAACAAAACAGGAATATTAACAATTAAAAGAATGGGTTGTTCATGATTAGTGTGCCCTAGGCGCTTAACGGTTTAGTAAGGGGCAGTGCAAGTTTTGAAAAGAAATCTAGCAATGTCCGGTTTTCAGTGATTGTCCTGCACAAGCCGCTCTACTGTGTATTCCCTGCTACTGCAGCTACAGTAAAATGCGGTCTATATGTGCGGGGATAGAGCAGTAATCCTCCTGGGACATCTCGATGAAGCTCTCCTGGAGGTAACTTGAAAGCCGTTGCATGAGGTTCTTGGGGAGAGCGGCCTTATTGGGTCCTCCGAAGTACGACACGTTGCCGCGCCACGAGATTATCAGGTACTCGGGGATCATTGCTCTGCACAGCAGGGCGGCATACGGCCCTGGTCTTTGGAGGCTTTCCCGGAGCATTCTCTCTTTGTCGCTCTCGGAGATCCTCATCAGGGTGATGTCGGCCATGGTGACCTGCTTTTAATTAGGTAGGGGAATGTTAGTGTTGGGACTGCTTTCCCGTTCCTTTACAGAACTGTCACCGCTGGTTTGCAGCCACGCGGTGGAGGCGGGAGAGGGGCAGCCGAAAGGGATCATTCCCGGGGACAGCCGCGAGGGGGTGGGACAGGGGCAGAGTTCCCGCTTGCCGGATTGCTGGCAGCAGGGACTGACATTGATTTAAATGTGAAATGAGGCCAGTGGTAATATAAAAGTTTTAAACTGCCACAAGTGTACGGCTTACCATGTCTGCCTGCAACAGAAATTCCGTTGTGCTGCCTCGCTTCTCAAATGTGCTGTTCAAGACCCCAGGCACAGAATGCGAAGGCCGAGAATTCGACCTTGTGCTGAGTGCGCATGTGAAAGGTGCTGTGCATGGTCTTGTTCACAGAGAAAGACTATGTTCTTTGTTCACAACTACATTTATCTTTCAGAGGAATTCACTCCCTTTTTCCCATTTCCACAGCCCCGTCTGCGACTGTCTCACAACCTAGCCTGGAATCACACTCCCAGAGGCTAGCGCGGATTAGGCGTAGGAAGAAGAGGACACGGGAGGACATGTTCTCTGAGCTTATGGCCTCTTCCCAAGCCCAGGCAGCACAGCAGACCCAGTGGCGGGAGAACTTGACCCGAATGCACCAAGCCAACATGGATCGGGAGGAGAGGTGGCGGCAGGAAGACCAGCAGGCGACTCAAACGCTGCTTGGACTACTGAGGGAGCAAACGGACACGCTCCGGCGCCTTGTGGATGTTCTGCAGGAACGGAGGCAGGAGGACAGAGCCCCGCTGCAGTCCATCTCTAACCGCCCTCCCCCGCCACCAAGTCCCATACCCACCTCACCCAAAGTGCAAAGAAGGAGAGGCGGCAGAGTCCCTGCTAACTCTCACTCCACCCCTGCAGAGAGCTCTAGTAGCAGAAGGCTCTCATTTCCCAAAATTTGAAAAGTTCTTTCCTTCCCGCCTGACACAAGCCCACGTCCAAGTTTCACCTCCCAATGCCATGTGTAGTTGATAATAAAAAATTCGTTTCTGTTAACTACTGTTTCAATCATGTTCTTTTGGAGGAGGAGGGGAAAGGGGGTTGGAAATTGGACAGGACAGTCTCCTTTGGCAGGGTACATAGTCGGGGGCAGGCACAGCAGCAGGGCACATACACAGTGCAGTGATGCAGTGACTAGTTGCCCCGGTTAGTCTGGGAGGTTGTTTTGATGTAATGTTGGGGGGGGGTGGGTTGCTCTGTGACTTTGTGGCGGGGGAGGGCAGTTACAGATCTTAAGCGCCGGTCCTTAGACAGGATCACAGAGCCACACAGCATGGGATCTGTAACCGTCCTCCCCCTGCCACAAAGTCAAATAGACCTCCCATACACACAGTCCCGATCAGGAGGGGTGACAGGCTCCGTTGAAACAAGCATCCCACCGCAGCGGAGCCTGTCAATCCTTGAGTTTAGAAGCTGCATTCGCATCACAACACTAGACCCGCCCCGCACCACAGTCTGCGTCCCAGTTTTAAAAAATTCCCGCTAAAACAGTATTAAAGAAAACGGTGTGCTTTAACAAAGTAGAACTATTTTTATTTCGACACGTGTGTTGGAGGGGGGGGTGAAGGGGGTATGTAACTGGATAGGATAGTCAACATTACCTGGGTAAAGAAACGGGGGCAGGTTTAGCTTCTCAGTACACAAACTATAAAATCACAGGTTACCCTCCTCACTCAGGAACTTTGCTTTCAAAGCCTCCCGGATGCACAGCGCTTCCCGCTGGTCTCTTCTAATCGCCCGGCTGTCTGGCTGTGAGTAATCACCAGCCAGGCTATTTTCCTCAACCTCCCACCCCGCCATAAAGGTCTCCCCCTTGCTCTCACAGAGATTGTGGAGCACACAGCAAGCTGCTATAACAATGGGGATATTGGTTTCGCTGAGATCACAGCGAGTCAGTAAGCTTCTCCATCTCCCCTTGAGACGGCCAAAAGCACACTCCACCACCATTCTGCACTTGCTCAGCCGGTAGTTGAAGAGTTCTTTTTCAGTGTCCAGGGCGCCAGTATAGGGCTTCATGAGCCAGGGCATTAGCGGGTAGGCTGGGTCCCCGAGGATGACTATAGGCATCTCCACATCCCCAACAGTTATTTTGTGGTCCGGGAAGTAAATACCTTGTTGCAGCCGTCTAAACAGACCAGAGTTCCTGAAAACACGAGCGTCATGAACCTTGCCCGGCCATCCCACGTAGATGTTGGTAAAACGTCCCCTGTGGTCCACCAGTGCTTGCAGCACCATGGAAAAGTAGCCCTTTCGGTTAATGTACTGGGTGGCCTGGTGGTCCGGTGCCAGGATAGGGATGTGAGTTCCATCTATGGCCCCACCGCAGTTTGGGAATCCCATCGCTGCGAAGCCATCTATGATCGCCTCCACGTTTCCCAGGGTCACTACCTTTGGCAGCAGTACATCAACGATTGCCTTCGCTACTTGCATCACAACAACCCCCACGGTAGATTTGCCCACCCCAAACTGGTTCGCGACTGACCGGTAGCTGTCTGGCGTTGCAAGCTTCCACAGGGCTATGGCCACTCGCTTCTGTACACTCAGTGCAGCTCGCAACCGGGTGTCACTGCGCTTCAGGGCAGGGGACAGCAACTCACAAAGTTCCAGGAAAGTTCCCTTCCGCATGCGAAAGTTTCGCAGCCACTGGGATTCATCCCAGACCTGCAGCACTATGCGGTCCCACCACTCAGTGCTTGTCTCCCGTGCCCAGAATCGCCGTTCCACGGCATCAACATGACCCATTGCCACTGTGATGTCCTCGGCGCTGGGTCGCCTGCTTTCTGACAGGTCTGTGCTACTCTCAGACTTCAGGACATCACCGCGGTGCCGTAGCCTCCTTGCCTGACTTTTCTGCATCTGCCTCAGGGAAACCTTTATGATAAGCTGCGAGACGTTGAGAGCGGCCACAACTGCAGCGATGGTCGCAGCGGGCTCCATGCTCGGAGTACAGTGGCGTCCGCGCTGTCAATGACTGGAAAAGCGCGCGAACTGTTTTCCCGCCGGCGCTTTCAGGGAGGGAGGGCGGGAGTGATGGACGGATGACGACAGTTTCCCAAAAGCACCCTCGACTCATTTTGTTACCCAGAAGGCATTGCCGGCTACACCCAGAATTCCAATGGGCAGAGGGGACTGCGGGAACTGTGGGATAGCTGACCACAGTGCACCGCTTCGAATGTCGACGCTATCACCGTTAGTGTGGACGCACAAAGTCGAATTACTGTCCTTAGTGTGGACACACACGTTCGACTTTGCAATATCGATTACAAAAATTCGATGCAAGTAAAATCGAACTACTCTCGTAGTGTAGACAAGGCCTAAGGCTTAGATTGGCTTAACTATGTAGCTCAGAAGTGTGAATTTTTCACATCCTTGAGTGACGTAGGTAGGTCAACTTAAATTTTAAGCATAGACAGGCCTGAAACAATGTCTCTAAGAGGTTTGAACTGTCCAGTTCAATTTTTATGGGTTACCTCTGAAACCCAAAGCTCTTCACCCCATCAGAGGACTCTTTGGGAAGCCTTTACTGTTCCCACTCCATCATAGTTCTTCTGGAGTAGCATTGGCAGGGTATACCACACAGAGTCCTTTACTGAGTAGGATGACAAGGAAGCATTGGTCAGGGGTTGTGGGGGGAGAGAGTCTACCTAGGGAAGAGTGGTGATGGGCCCGTTACTATATAAAGGCCATATTCTACCCTTGAACTTTGTACGATCTTCCCATTGATTTCAATGGGTGTTCTTTGGTTTAAAGGAAGAATGTAGTCCAAAATGTATACCTCATCTCCACAGACCATAATTAAAAAATGGAATTCATCTGACACTCCACTCTACACTATAAATGCAGAGAACCTAATGGTATTTCAAGAATCATGGACACCTTTGATATAGCCACCTTTTGCAAAAATAATTCAGCTGAGTTGTGCTATTGGCTCTGTTGCTGCTCCCAGACTCTCAGATACAGTGAGGGTCCCTTTTATCATCTATAATGGCCAGAAGACTATAGTTATTTCTGATTTAAATTGCAGCAAGGAAGATTTAAGTTAGACATTAGTAAAAACTTCCTAGCTGTAAGGGTAGTTAAGAACTGGAACAAATTACCTAGAGCAGATGTTCTCAAACTGGGGAGTGCAGAATGTATTCTGGGGGGCCTGAGAAGCTTTAGGGAAAAGAAACTTACTATGCACATTCAGAGCTGGACAGCTGGAGAGTGGTGGCTGCTGGATGGCTGCCCAGCTGTGAAGGCAGTGCCACCGCCAGCAGCAGCTCAGAAGTAAGGGTGGCAACACCTGTCAGGGATAATACTTAGTCTTGCTTCAGTGCAGGGGACTGGACTAGATGACCTATCGAGATCCTTTCCACTCCTACATTTCTATGATTCTTTCTGATTCATGCACTCCTTTGTCATCATCAATCTTGAGTACAGCAGGTATCCCCGTGTACCTAGGGATAGCTTAAAAGATCAGCCAGCAGCTTCATCTGATGCAGGATGCCTTCTGAGCAGAATGGGCCATTGCAGGCATCTAACATATGTGCTCAAGTCTTTGTGCTCACAGCTTGTTCACTACCAGGTGCAATTCAAGGTGTTGGTGATTATCATTGGTTTTGTCAGCATTACAAATGAGTTAAGTTCTATGCCCTATGTTATGGATGAAATTAGACTAGATGATCATAATGGTACCTTGTGGCTTTAAAACCTATGAATCTTTGAAATACTTCTGTCAGAGGACCCAGATACTATGCGAATAAAGGATGGTTCCATTTTGCAGAGTAGACAGGAACTACTCATGTTTTAACACTTGTACACAAAAGGATGTGGAAGATACTTAGAGATTTGGAATATTAGAAGTAGTCAGAGATGGCTTAGTGGACAGAGTGCAGGAAGGGGTGAAATGTGTAAATTAAATGTAGTTTAGCACAATAATATAAACTAAGGAATTTATTGATTTTTGTCACTGACTTCAGTGGGGCCAGGATTTCACCCTGGTTGTGTGTTTTAGCACAATACTGAAATAAAAATGAACATCCTTAGAAATATTTGGGTCAGCTTTCCAGGAAGTATATACAATTCACCCATATTTAGATTTATTTCTCTCTCTCTAATTCCTGTTCCTTTTTTACTTGAATACTCTTCTCCACTCAATTAATTATTTCTTTTTCTTATACAAATATTAGTCAACTTTTATTATTTCATAATTATTTATTTACATTGTTCTTGTAAACCTTTTTGGAAACTTAAATAAGGCTGCATGTCTTTCTATTAGCACTTTATTTTCAGGGTTCACTTTTTAACTGAATAGGGACTGCTAAACATCAGGAACAGCATGACATCCACTTTAAGCCAACAATTAGATATTCTAGCTCTCAACTGAAATCTTTAGGAGTGAAATGGAGTCTATACAAAAGAGAATTATATAATGTTTTTCAGCTAATTTGAGGGCAGAGAGCAATCCTCTTTTGCATTAGTAATAAGGCGCAATCCTGTGATCACTTATACTTGTCCTTACCTTTAAGCTAGTGAGTAGTCTCATTTGCCTCAGTGGGAATGGTCACATGCTTAAAGTTAAGCATAGACATATATGTTTGCAAGATTGGGGCCTAATTGTGTGCTCCACATTTCCCAGGTTCAACCTGAGACACCTAGGGCCTCCTTTTCAGAGGAGCTGAGCACTCACCACTGAAGCCGGAGATACAGCTCAGCATCTCTGAAAAACCAGGCTCTGCATGTCTCAAACTGGGCACCCAAAATGTGTGGATACTTTTGACAATGTTGGCTTTAATCTCTCTGTGATTCAGTTACCCACTTATAAAATAGGGATAAAATATCTTCTTAGCTCTTAGTGGGGTTGTAAAGATAAATTAATTAATATTTGTGAGGCATTATGAACTTACTAGAAAAGGCCATGAGGAAATTAATACTGTATTTCTGTATTCAGTGAAAGCTTTGGATGGTATGCAGTAAATAAAGCATCACACGATGAAAGCAAAAAGAAATATTGATCAACACTGTCTTACCTATGCACCAAATAAAGGGAATAGTATGTGAACATGTAATAAGAACTATGTATACTCACAAAGGTACATAATTAAGGTTGCACAGACAACCTTAGTTCTGGCATTTGCAAACTTTTGAGTGCAAGACTTTGCAACCTAAATAACATTCTTTTTGTGTGTAATTAAAACATATCTTTACCCCCACCAAGTGATAACCAAATTTTTCTTTCTCACATCCCTTCGAATTCTGGCAAGTGTTCATTTCAGTGTTATTCACTAGATGGCAGACTAACATAACTCCAGCAAAAACTATTTAGTTTAGTTCTGGAAAGCATGTGGTCATGAGACTCAACTCATTCCTGGCAATAGTCCAACAGGGAAAATGGAATCTCTGTAATTTCTGGTGGTTTTATATCTAGATTCCAGAACTCTACCCTCTCACATTCCTATGTCACATTGAATGTGGTTTTCTATGACTCCCCTCCAGGACACTCATCCTGCAATGATGGGTCACTTTTTAAGTATTCAAACTATGCCTTATATCAGAAGGATAGTTCTAAAGCTGTTTGCACTCAAGGTAGAGATAAAAGTAGCAAGGAGGGGATATGGGAGGGAGGAAGCAGATGTTAAAGGTTGAATGTCACTCAGAGGGGGAACAGCTCCTAATATTGAGTATGTCTACACTACACAGCTTTAAGCGACATTGGTGTGTCGCTACATCCGTGCCACTAAAAGTTGTTCAGTGTAGCTGCTGTTTGTCGGCTCTCCTTCCACCCCCCAGTGAGCGGCATTTTGTGTTGTCAGCAGGACGCACTGTTCACACTGGCGCTTGTTGCAGCAAAACTTTTGTCTTTCGGGATTTTTTTTAATACCTCTGAAAGACAAAAGTTTTGTCATTCAATTGCCAGTGTAAACATAGCCTTAGAATAGTTTGAGCAGTGATTAATAGCCAGTAATTAAAAAAGAAAATAAAGCTCAAGGTGGGGCAGAGCATATTTGTATTTTGTGTGTCACATGTTTGGGTATCAAGTATCTGCCTTGAATGTTCCCTTAGAATATGTGCTAACTACTTATGCTATACAATCTGTTCACCTGACATTTAGCTCTGAGACTTGTAGTATCTGTCCTCGACCTGAAGAAGAGCTCTGTGTGGCTTGAAAGCTTGTCTCTTTCACCAACAGAAATTGGTCCAATAAAAGGTTTCAATTAACATCTTCTGTCAGATGGCAGTTCCCCCAGCCATCCTCCTGGAGCTGGGCTTGTGGTTTAAGGCACCTGCAGGGCTTTAACCAGCGTCACCTTCATCTGGGGCCCCTTCTCCCTCTACTGCTCCTGGTGGCTGCCTTGTTGGAGGGAGGAGACAGCATATATGCTGCTCCCTATCTGTAGAAGGGGCACTTTCACCTCCTAAGCACCCCCTGGCAGTAGAGTGTGACTCTATGTCCTGCCTTGGGTGCCCCCACTTAATTAGGTAACAATGAGGCCACATAAACAGCCCAATGAAGGAGAAGTCAAACACTCTACAGCAGTTTCTCTCCCTTTAATAAAGCCTTATGAAAGGAGTGCTTGTGCAAGTGTTTAAAGGCTCTTACCTCAGAGCCCAAATAAAACTTACAAAATCCTCACACGTCTCTGTGTTCCAGCAGTAGCAGCTCCTTCTACTGTAAGGTCTTAGGCTTCTCTGCTGCCTGGTGAGCTCAGCAGCCTCTCCCGGACCTCCCTGCCTGGAAAGCTTTTGCCTAGTTCAGTCACCCTAGAAGCATCCCTCCTCAGGTGCTTTTTTTCAACTGAGCTCTCCTAAGTCTTTTTCTAAGTACAGGTACTCCTTAATTAATTGCCTTCCAGCTACTTAGGCAGTCAACTATGCCCAGATTGACCTGGGTTGGCTCATTCCCTTCAGTGGAGCCTGTTACAGGCAGGCTCGGCATCTGACTCCCTTACAGGGCCAGTCCTGTGACACCCTCCTAAAGCTCATTCCAGCCTTGCCCAACCCACTCTTCAAGGCTCCTGGTTCATGGCCCTTAGAGAAACAGTGATGGAATTCTTCCCAAACACTAGTTACTGGGAGAGAGGAAGCAGACCCAGGAATATCTGCTTGGTCTTTGTATTTCAGACCTCCCAAAATCTTAAAGGGGTCATGCTACCTGCTAGCCACCACTACTCTTAAACGGTCAGATCATCCCATCAGAGGCAGCCATTAATATACATGAAAATATGAAGATTGATACTTGTTACATTTGTCATACTGGTCCTTTGTTTTTCTATGTTTTTGTAAGTTGTTATCTCTGCTCACCAGAATAGAACATAGTTAAACATCTTAATGATCCCATTAACTTTGTACTCTGTTTTTGCACTGTCCAGTTGCTTCCTTTGTTACCGTAAGCAACTGTTCATCACCTTTATAAAATGCACTTATACATCTAAATGACACAGATGTCACCTTTGATTACAATAATTAAAGTGGCTGTGATGGTAACGGCACTATAGAGAACATTATGCTTGCTAAGACCCTGACAGCAAGAGACATTAGAGTGGACTTGATACTGCTAATGCTGTTTCTGAAACTCAGTAGTCAGAAGATCTGGACCATATGACACTTCAGCAAAAACAGTATATGATGGATTATTGTACAAAGGTGTGGCAAGTAACCATAAACAAGCAAGAATTTCTTTCATTCACAGAAGTAATTAAACAAATAATCTCCATGTATGATACTTTAGGTTGTAAATACTGTAGGCTCTTCAGTATTTTATGCACAACAAATACAAGTTATTGTGGATTAATTACACTGTGGTTTTACTAAAAAAAGAAAAAAATGTGTGACTACGACATCCTTCATAACTGCTGACTTTATTGGTGCCTATCAAAGCCACAACATGTTATATGCTTCTAATAGTAAATTCTCCTGGGGTGGAAGAACTGTTCAAAGAGAGGGGCACAGAGCAGAGAGGCCATGCAGGAGAATTAAGCAGCTGTGGAGAGACTTGGGGTGGGGGCATGACTAGTAGATCTACAACTACAGGGATCCAATGGCTAAAACTCATACAGAGAGACCTGAGATATCACTGCAACCTAGTACCCTAGCCTCCATGTAGTTCCCATGTTCTTAGCCTGTTTGCTTAGGCTGTAGGCAAATACCAGCATTTGGCCCAAAGAATATGGTTTTCCCCAGTGGCCGTAATGAGATTCTGTAGTAAAAGGCACAGGGATCCAGGAGCTGAATGCCAGAAAAAAACTTGTATCTGGGCCATGGGACTGTAGAGGATCCAGGTACAGCAGTGAGTAAGAAGCAGAGGTGCATGTGTTAACCCAGTGCATAGAGGTTACTGCTGAGTGACTACAGGCTGCCCGGTCTTCACTTTGGAGCAAAATCAAGAGTAAAGGGGAAAACAGAGGTGTGGTCAGAGGGGTGCTAACCATAGTTTGGCAGGGGGAGGTGTCTGCTTTTGGGGATGCAAAGTTCTTGATCTGCATAGGCCTTGTTGAGCCTCCAAACTCCTTGCAGGAATCTAATCCTCTCTTGTAGATGTGTGTATATATATGCTCATGTTTAAATTAAATAAGAGGTCAGTGCAGCAAGAAAAGAAAACACCTCACAATATGCTATGATGTATATGTTCCCAAAAAGCTCAGAACATAATCCTCAAATCCCCTTTGTGTAGGTTGTGTATAAAGAGGGCCAGATTTTACATGGGGCATCAAAATGACTTCCTTCTCTACCCAGTATTTTTTGCACAAACAGTTGCGAGACCCAAGTACCTGTATATGCAGGTTTTAGTGTATCAACATGCATGAAAAGGTGGAGGCTAGGGCCTGAAAAATAAGTATCAAGTTCCTGTTTGTGACAGATAAGACAATATCCTTTCTGAATTGAGCATAGGTACTTCAGGAGTTCATTGTATTAAAAATATAAATCCAGTGTTTACGTACTATTGTGTAGGGTTACCATATTTTAATTTTAAAAAAGGAGGACACTCCGGCCCCACCCCAACTCCACCCCTTCCCCGCCACCCAAAGTCCCTGCCCCAACTCTGCCCCCTCCCCTGAACGCTCCGCCCCCCTATTCCTCCCCCTCCCCTTCTTCCCGCAAATCGAATGTTCGCAGGAAGCCTGAAACAGGGAGGCAGCAGATAAGCTGGGGATGGGGATGGGGATGGGGCTCGGGCGGGGCGGGGCGCGGCGCGGCCCAGTCCGGCTCCCCCAGCCGAGCAGCTCCCTCCGGCAGCCGGCTGGCCCAGGCCAAGAGGCACTGACCCCGGCGTCTCCCGCCCCAGCGGCCCCGGCCCCCGGCTGAGCACCGCCGGCCCCAGCGGCTCCGGCCCCCGGCCGAGCACCGCCGGCCCCAGTCTCCTGCCCAGACCCAAGCCCCACGACCCTTCCCTCTCTATTTTCCCGGACATGTCCGGCTTTTTGGGATTTCCTCCCGGACGGAGATTTGAGGCCCAAAAAGCCGGACATGTCCGGGAAAATCCGGACGTATGGTAACCCTACTATTATGGGATTATATGTAATTCCATGGGGAAGGGGAACCACAGATCTCCAGGAACTAAGAACAGTGGTGGGGTGGTTAGGCAAATTCACTGAGGTTGTTAACAACTCCAGAGAGCTACCACCACCTGGAAAGGCTCACATATACTGGTTCAAACTAGATTTTCAAGGAACCAACAGAAAAAGAAAGGATTTTTGTCAAATAGCCTGAGTTTAAACTGACTCAGGGCCTTCTTTCTGATCCAGCAAATGGACAGGTCCTCTGGTCTAAGGGTGGTCCCCACCCTAAGGGAAGGGTTTGAAGGTCTTTGGCCTACTGAATCCAGGGGTGAAAGTAAGTCCAGTGACTTACCGGTACGCTGGTGCCAGCTATGGTCCCCGGAAGGGGCGGGGCCTAGGGTGGAAGGGCCGTGGCTGAGGGAGTGAGAGCCAGCCCCAGCCCCAGCCCCAGCCCCAACCCACCCTGTAAGGTAAGTGTCCCCCCCGCACCGGGGTAGCAGCAGCAGCAGCAGCCTGGGACTCCAGGGGCTATTTAAAGGGCCCGGGGCTCCCCTGCTTCTACCACCCGAGCCCTGTAAATAGCTGTGGGAGCCCTGGGGAAACGGCGGGGCTCCAGCAGCTATTTAAAGGACCTGGGCGGCAGAGGCAGCTGGAGCCCCTTCATAGAATATTAGGGTTGGAAGGGACCTCAGGAGGTCATCTAGTCCAATCCCCTGCTCAAAGTAGGACCAATCCCCAGACAGATTTTTACCCCAGTTCCCTAAATGGCTCCCTCAAGGACTGAACTCACAATCCTGAGTTTAGCAGGCCAATGCTCAAACCACTGAGCTATCCCTTCCCCCAAATAGCCCCTGGAGCCCCCCGCTACCCATGGGCTCTGGAGGCTATTTAAAGGGCCCGCGGCTCCCCTGCTTCTACTGCCCCGGCCCTGTAAATAGCCGCGGGAGCCCTGCGGAAGCAGCGGGACTCCCGCGGCTATTTAAAGGACCAAGGCGGCAGAGACAGCTGGAGCCCCGGACCTGTGCATTAACCAACCCCCCCCATCCAAAAAATAACCTCAAACAAAACAAACTCCCAAACCTACCAAAATAAATACTCGACTGCACACAAAATTCCCCTCCTGGGAATAGGATGGGAGAATAAACCACATGTGACAGATGTTAGTCACATCACTGAATGCACTACTGGAAGGCACCCAGATACTGTGGTGATGAATATAGTATAAGAACCTAAATATACTAAATTATCACTTAACCTTAGTCCCCATGTCCATAAAATGTGCATAATAATACCTCTGTTTCTTCACAGGATTCCTCTGAGCACTTGAGCTTTGATCCTGAACCCACTGAAGTCAATGGTAAAGTTCTTATTGACCTCAGTGAGCCAGTATTGGACACTATCATCTACATGTTCTCTATAAATTAGGGCTGTCAAGCGATTAAAAAAATTAATTGCGATTAATCATGCGATAAAAAAAATTAATTGCAATTAATAGTGCGATTAATCGCACTGTTAAACAATAATAGAATACTATTTATTTAAATATTTTTGGATGTTTTCTACATTTTCAAATATATTAATTTCAATTACAACACAGAATACAAAGTGTACAGTGCTCACTTTATATTACTTTTGATTACAAATATTTGCACTGTAAAAAAAAAGGAATAGTATATTTCAATTCACCTAATACAAGTACTGTAGTGCAATCTCTTTATAATGAAAGTTGAACTTACAAATGTAGAATTATGTACAAAAAATAATTGCATCCAAAAATAAAACAATGTAAAACTTTAGAACCTACAAGTCCATTCAGTCCTACTTCAGCCAATCGCGCAGACAGACAAGTTTGGTTACAATTTGCAGGAGATAATGCTGCCCACATCTTGTTTACAATGTCACCTGAAAGTGAGAACAGGCATTCGCATGGCACTGTTGTAGCTGGCATTGAAAGATATTTACGTGCCAGATGTGCTAAAGATTCATATCTCCTTTCATGCTTCAACTGCCAGAGGACGTTTCCATACTGATGACGGATTCTGCTCGATAACAATCCAAAGCAGAATGGACTGACGCATGTTCATTTTCATTATCTGAGTCAGATGCCACTAGCAGAAGATTGATTTTCTTTTTTGGTGGTTCGGGTTCAGTAGTTTCCGCATTGGAGTGTTGCTCTTTTAAGACTTCTGAAAGCATGCTCCATACCTCATCTTTCTCAGATTTTGGAAGGCACTTCAGATTCTTAAACCTTGGGTCAAGTGCTGTATCTATCCTTAGAAATCTCATATTGGTACCTTCTTTGCGTTTTGTCAAATCTGCTGTGAAAATGTTCTTAAAATGAACATGTGCTGGGTCATCATCCGAGACTGCAATAACATGAAATACATGGCAGAATGCAGGTAAAATAGAACAGGAGACATACAATTCTCCCCCAAGGAGTTCAGTCACAAATTTAATTAACACATTATTTTTTTAACGAGTGTCATCAGCATGGAAGCATGTCCTCTGGAACGGTGACCGAAGCATGAAGGGGCATATGAACAAGAGCGGTGCCAGGATTTTTGCCGCCCTAGCTGGCAGCGCTCCTCCTCTGAGCATGTGGCGGCGGGGGGTCCTTCCGCTCCGCGTCTTCAGGGCACTTCGGCGGCGGGTCCCGGAGCGAGTGAAGGACCCGCTGCCGAATTTCCGCTGAAGACCCGGAGCGGAAGGACCCCTCGCCACCGAATTTCCGCCGAGGGCAGCAAAATGTCGCCGCCCAAATCCTGCCGCCCTAGGCAACCGCCTAGGGTCGCCTAGTGGAAGTGCCGGCCCTGCATATGAATGTGCCATGTGAATGCCTGTTTTCACTTTCAGGTGACGTAAATAAGAAGCAATCAGCAGTATTTCCCATAAATGTAAATAAACTTGTTTGTCTTAGCAATTGGCTGAACAAGAAGTAGGACTGAGTGGACTTGTAGGCTCTAATGTTTTACATTGTTTTGTTTTTGAGTGAAGTTATATAACAAAAAAATCTACATTTGTAAGTTCCACTTTCACTATAACAAGATTGCACTACGGTACTTGTATGAGGTAAATTAAAAAATACAATTTCTTTTGTTTATCATTTTTACAGTGCAAATATTTATAATAAAAATAATATAAATTGAGCACTGTACACATTGTATTCTGTGTTGTAATAGAAATCAGTATATTTGAAAAGGTAGAAAAATATCCAAAATATTTAATACATTTCAATTGGTATTCTATTGTTTAACAGTGCGATTAAATCGCAATTAATTTTTTTAATCGCAGTTAATTTTTTTGAGTTAATCGCATGAGTTAATTGCGATTAATCGACAGCCCTACTATAAATACTTAAAATACATAGATTCATATTTGTAAAATTCTTTTAAATACTTGGAAAAAAGATGCCTTACAAGTATAAAGTATCCTTATTTTATGCAGACTAGGCACACCCCGTTGGGTTGTGGAAAACTACCTGTCACAAAATCTGGAAACCCCGGGGGAGGAATCATCTGCTTCCATATGAGCTCTCATAGTCCAAAAAATGGATAGGGAATTGACTGTGATGTTGTTTTTATTGCCATTTCATACTGTATTTACAGTATTTAAAATACATTGATGTAGCTTTTATAACGAGTAACAGAAGTACAAGCACTGTTACTTCAAATGATCTGTTAATCATTCCGAGATATATACAAATTACAGCAAAAACATAATGAATATTAAAAAAAACCATAAGTAGATTAAAATATTCTAGGGTTGGTTCTATGAGAGGCTGAGCAGCCTCATTTCCCACTGACTTCAGTGGGAGTTGAGGACACGCAGGACCCTGCAGGTTGGGCCATAAACCATTAAAACATTACAAGAAAGACAATACAATAGAGTGAGCAAAGCATTCTACCTGATGGGCCTTCAACTGGAGATCAGTTTACATTGGGCTGACTATTTTCACTGCATGATGTGCAACACGTATCTGTATAGCCTTTTACAATAATGAAGGCTAACGAATGAATAAAAGATAAACATACAAAACACTCTCAAACAAAAACAACACATAAATAATTGTGGTTCAGCTGAGGAGTTGGAAGGGCAAGGTCCTTTCTGTTAATTAAAACTGATCACAGATTAGATAAGGCAATGGCTGTGCTCTTCAAACAGACCTGATAGAGTAAAAAGAAGATTACAGCATTAATAATAATTCTGCAGTATAGCAGAGTAGCTTGGATGGCAGGAGTTTGGGACATTTACCTAGGCCGCTGAATCACCATTGTTCGGCAGCCTCTGTTCAGGAAGTTCCCAGGACTAGACTAGTCAGTAATGCTGTGCATTGGCAGAGCTTTGAGGGGAAGCTGCATGGTGTCTGTTCACATCATGCCTGGCTCTAGCAAGTGGTGTTATTTTCTCACTTGCATCCGTGCTATCTTTCATTCAAATTAATAGCAAAATCAAACAGAAATAGTTTAATGGATACATAAAAGTGAGTTAGTACCTTGCTCCCCAATTTAAGGCTAGTTTGTGCCTGGCTCTTGTGTGAACGTACAAGGGGGAGAGGGCACAGAGAGCATGCCCCACCAATTGTGTGCTCCACACTAGTGCCAGACAACCACAGTTCTGCTCTTGGGGAAGAGCAGGAGCTTCTCACTCCATTGACCCCAAAGGACAAACATTGCCACAAAGGAGGTGGGGACATAGAATCATAGAATTCTAGGGCTGAAAGGGACCTTAAGAAATCATCTAGTCCAGTCCCCTGCACTAATGGCAGAACTAAATATTATCTAGACCAGTGGTTCTCAAACTTTCTTTTTCGCGGACCACTTGAAAATTGCCGAGGGTCTCGGCGGACCACTTAAAGATCTTTCCAAATGTACCATTAGCTAACTATTGTAAAGCACTTTGGGGTGCAGGCTCTGATTGGCACTTACCTCAAGCGGCTCCCAGAAGAAGCAGCATGTCTCTTCTCCAGCTTCTACATGGAGGTGCAGACAGGTGGCTCTGCACGCTGCCCCGTCTGCAAGCACCGCCCCTGTAGCTCCCATTGGAGAACAGGAGAGGGCCATTGGAGTGCATAGGAGCCAGAGCGGGGCCATGCCGCAGCTTCCAGGAACCATGTGGTGTGGCCCCCAACCTTGCACCCCAGCTGGAGTGCCAGAGCGGGGACAGCCCCAGACCCTGCTACCCAGAAGGAGCTTGCGGGCCAGTTTAAAATGGCTTGCAGGCTGGATCCGGCCCGCAGCCTGTAGTTTGCCCACCCCTGCTCTATAGGCTCAAAATCCAGAAGCCAAGTAAAAGGAACCCACAACTGATTATTTTAATTTAGTGAGGTTTAAGTCATTGTTATGATTTTTTTTGGTATGGGCACTATTGATAGTGCAACTTTCACACACCCAGGGACTCAGGAAAGGAGCTGTGCACCTGCTCACTGCTGCAGTATAAAGGGACCTCTGTGTACATGATAATCAGGGTGGATAAAAATCAATGATTTAAAAAAAAAATCAAAAACATCGGATTTCTTTGATAAAATGCTTTTTGAGGAAAAAACCTATCTAAAGATAGTTTTAATCAAGATACATTATAGCTCAAAGATATTTCATCATGGAATAGGGATTATAAATTCTAATTCTATAGTAGGAGACAAGATATTCATGTAATGTTTAAGAAAACTTTTGTAAATGAGTTCCAATAGTTCATGGATTAGGGCCCCAATCTTATGGGATTCCAGGGGCTTCTGTATAGATTATTTAGGTTAATCTTTCTATCTACCCAATGGGACTCAGTGCTCAGTCTAGAAGATACCATCAGCGATGCTTAGTTTTGCAGTTCTCAAACTGTGGATTTGTGTCTCCAGAGATAACAGTCTTGTTAAGAGCAAAAAATGTTTTAAAATAAACAAATAAACAAACAAATAAATAAATAATATATAGAGGTGAGAAATAACAGACCTCAACCCTATTGTCCCTCTGCAAATTTGTATACACAGAGTCAATCCCTTACCTCTCTTTAAAAATGCAAAGTTTCAAAAAGTTCAATAAATAGAAGATTGTTGGGGGCGGAATAGATCGGGACAAGGAGAAGAAGTCTGGAGATAAATGTGAGATGGAGGGACAGGTAGTAGAAACAAAAGTGAAACTGTTTGAGCAGCATATTCCAGAAGACTTGAGATCTTTCTGAGTGTAGCCTTCATTGATTTGAGATCTACCATACCATTCTGTCACTAGAAGGGAAAACCTATAATGGCAGCAGGCTGTAAAAGAGACACAGTTTGGGAATATTTTAATGACGTTCCTCTAAACTGGGGGTAAGACAGGCATGCATGCAAAATGCAAACAGTGCAACAAAGAAAGGCCTGGTTTCTCGAATGAAACAACATTATGGGAAGTGTTCCTCCTCAGGAGGAAGCTGCACTGAAGATGATGAAAGGAACATGTCTGAACATGCAGGATCTTCAAGTTGGTAAACTTTTTTATTTTATACATCTTTCTTAAGGACTGCCTGTCTTCCTTCAGGACTATTCTTGAATTCTCCTGTTTGAGCAAAAAATATAGTTGTTACTCTATGGTACAGTAACTCCTCATTTAACATTGTCCCACTTAACATTGTTTCAATGTTACGTCCCTGCTCAATTAGGGAATATGCTCATTTAAAGTTGTGCAATGCTCCCTTATAACGTTGTTTGACTGCCTGCTTGTAAGATTCTGTGGAAGAGCAGGGACTTTACAAGGGAGCATTGCACAAGTTCCGCTTCTCCGCTTCCTCTCCCTCCCTCCCAGAGCTTCACCGCCAAACAGCTGTTTGGCAGCGCTTAGGACTTTCTGGGAGGGAGGGGCAGGAGCGGGGAAGCGCCGTGTCTCCACTCCTCCCCCTCCCTCCCAGAAAATCCTAAGCACCGCTAAACAGCTGTTTGGCAGCACTTAGGACTTTCTGGGAGGGAGGGGGAGGAGCAGAGACATGGGACTTCCCCGACCCTGACACTCCCTCCCAGAAAGTCCTAAATGCAAAGTGCTGGGAGGGAGGGGCAGGAGTGGGGAAGCCCCACATCTCCACTCCTCCCCTTCCCTCCCAGAAAATCCTAAGCACTGCTAAACAGCTGTTTGGCGGCACTTAGGACTTTCTGGGAGGAAGGGACTTCTGGGGCTTCCTCACTCCTGCCCCTCCCTCCCAGAAAGTCCTAAGCGCGAAGTACTGGGAGGGAGGGAGAGGAGCAGGGAAGCCCCCCATCTCCACTCCTCCCCCTCCCACCCAGAAAATCCTAAGCACCGCTAAACAGCTGTTTGGCGGCGTTTCCGCTCCTCCCCCTCCTTCCCAGAATGTCCTAAGTGCCGCCAAACAGCTGTTTGGCGGCACTTAGGACATTGGGGGGGAGGGATGTGGCATGCTCCAGAAAGGAGGTGGAGTGGGGGTGGGAAGTGGTGGGCCTGGAGTGGAGCGGGGACAGGAAGAGGTGGGCCTGGAGCATTCCCGGCAAAATCCGAGCCTGTTCTCTGGGGAAGCTGCCGCTGCTGCTGCTGCTGCAAAGGTCCTTGCCTGCAGTGGGCTGTGCCTGTGTGGGGTAAGCCAGGGGCACTTCCCAACCACAGTACAGTACTGTATAATATACAGTATAATGCCTTTTGTCTGCCCCCCAAAAATTTCCTTGGAACCTAACCCCCCACATTTACATTAAATCTTATGGGACAATTGGATTCGTTTAACATTGTTTCATTTAAAGTTGCATTTTTCAGGAACATAGATATGTTTGTGATAAGAACCAGAAGATTGCAAAAAGAGGTAATTGATTAAAAGATTGCCCGGATTGTTTATGCAACAAACTCTCCTTTCCGTATGATTGAGAACCCACACTTCATTAACATGGTTCAGCCATTAAGACCAGGATACAGTCCACCAACAGAGCAGATGTCACAGGCAAATTGCTAGATAAAGTATATGTGTAAGCAGAGTCAGGATAAGCTCTACCCTGACATC
The DNA here is from genome assembly GCF_011386835.1 of Chrysemys picta bellii. Classification (NCBI taxonomy): domain Eukaryota; kingdom Metazoa; phylum Chordata; order Testudines; family Emydidae; genus Chrysemys; species Chrysemys picta. The sequence continues at coordinate 53,034,649 of NC_088794.1, read as the reverse complement.
TGGTGGTGAATTATGGCGAGTGTGGAAAAGAACTCCAGGGGCTGCTCTTGTTTGCATAGGCACACCCACTCGCCTGGCATGAAACAACAGCAACTGAAAGTGGTTACTTTGGCTGGTGTGGGATCCCCAGTTTCTCTGTTATTGGGGCAGGAAGAATAAAGTTTTGTTACCTTGATTCTGTGAATCAAGGCCAGTGAAACTGTTGTATGACAGAAGGATTGAGTGAGTCCTTCACCATTACCTAAGTAGCACTTGCTTGACAAGGGGCATGGGTTACAAAACCCAGTGAATGGAGAGAGGATGGGGACAGGTATTTGTATCTGATGGTATGGGCCTCCTCTGAGGACTTGACACACCAATTGCACCATCTCCTCTCTCCACTGTTGAATGTCAGAGCTAACTTTGATTCTATTAGGAGTCTAGTTACAGGCTGCTGAGCTGAATTCACTTTGAGCCAATGGTGCACCAGCACTGGGGCTCCCCTACTATGAGCTGAAATCGCTACGAGCTGAAATCACAAAAGAGCTAAAGTTATTAAGAGCTGAGATCACTGAGTGCTGTGTTGACTAGCGGGGGAGCCTGAAGCTGTATTGCTAAGCAGCTGGCGGAGCAATTTGTGGGGACGACTGGAGGAGCAGTGAGCGGTGCGGAGCCTTGCGGGGCCGGTTGGAGCGGCCCAAGGAACGGCGAGCGGAGCTGTTTGCGGGGACGGCTGGAGCGGCTCACAGGTCGGGGAGCGGAGCGGAGCAGCTTGTAGAGCGGAGCAGTTCGTGGGACGGCAGGAAGTGGACTGGCTCGTGGTGAAGGCTGTGGCGGAACCCCACAGAGAGACGGCTGGCCTCGGATCACGTAAGGTGCTCTTTAACACCCTGCGTGCCCCTCCCTTTACTCTGGGGCTGCACTGACCAGGGACAGAGACTTTGGGGTTTGTTGGACTTTTTGGACTTTGGGTGGTTGCTGGACCCAAGAGACTTTGGGGGTGTTGGACTTTGGGGACTCTGGGTGGACTCAAGAACCCAAAGGGAAAGGACACAGCCCAATTTGCTGGGGTGGGTTTTTTGCTCATGGTTTGTGTTATGAATCCTGTTTGTGGTGTTTTTCCAATTTAATGCTGATGTCGTTTACCTCATGTTATTAAACATTTTCTGCTACACTCAAACTCCATGCTTGCGAGAGGGGAAGTATTGCCTCTTAGAGGCACCCAGGGGGTGGTATGAATTGTCCCAGGTCACTGGGTGGGGGCTTGAGCCGGTTTTGCATTGTGTTATTGAAACAGAACCCCTAGATACAGAACCTGGCCCTTGTTGCTGCCAATTTAGATGGGCAGAAGGGTTACATATGAAAGAGAAATTGAGCAGTGTGCAAAAGGTCTGGAGGGTGAAATTGTTAACCTGAGTCTTGATGGGCGGAGCAATGTCCACAATGATCCTGTTGTATGTGCTTGTGTGACAAAAGAAGAAGGGAATGTCTTCCTGAAACAATTGATACATCAGGAAATGCACACTCAGCAGAATACTTACAAGATGTAGCAGTAAAAGGTATAACAAAATATGAAAAAAAATTCAAATGTCTAGTACGCAGTTTGGTCACAGACAATGCTGCAAATATATCCAAGATGAGAAGAAATTTAGAAGAGAGTAAAGAGAGTCCGAAGCTAATAACATACGGTTGCAGTGCTCATTTGATGCACCTCCTAGCCAAAGACTTCCGTGTTCCAGAAATAAAGGCTAATGTTGTTTAAATTGCAAAATACTTTTGTAACAACCACTTTGCAGCAGCTGCTCTGAAAAAAGTGGGAGGAACCAAGCTAACCCTCCCACAAGACGTGCGATGGAGCTCAGTAGTGGACTGTTTTGAGCACTCTATCAAGAATTGGCCTAATCTGATGACAGTTTGTGAACAAAATCTTGAAAAAATAGATGGCACTGTCACAGCCGAAGTTCTCAACATTGGGCTTAAGAGAAATGTTGAACACATGCTGAGTACCCTGAAGCCTATTTCTCTAGCCTTGAACAAAATGCAGGGAAATAGCTGTTTTATTGCTGACACTTTTGAAATTTGGAAGGAACTAAGTGAGATCTTAAAAAGAGAAATATGCAATGACAGAGTTAAATTACAAGCATTAAAAAAACAAATGGGACATGCACTATCTCCAGCTCATTTTCTTGCAAATATTCTCGATACTCGGTACCTTAACTGCTGAAGAAGAGGAGTTGGTTATGACATGGACATCCAGAAATCATCCCTCCATAATGCCAACTATAATAAACTTCAGTGCTAAGGGTGAACCATTCAAGAAATATAAGTTTGCTGATGATGTTTTAAAGAAAGTCACACCAGTGAACTGGTGGAAGTCACTTAAGCACTTGGATTCAGATACTGTTGAAGTGATAACCTCACTTTTAACAGCAGTAGCTTCTTCTGCCAGTGTAGAAAGTATATTTATTTCCTTCCTTTGGACTAATTCATTCCAAATTGAGAAATCGTTTGGGACCTGAAAGAACAGGAAAGCTTGTTTTTCTTTTCCAGATTATGAACAAACAGGAAAATGCAGGTGAAGACGACTAAGTTAGCTGCAGAAGTCAACATTTTAAGTTTCTCGTGTTGACCTGACTGACACAGCCGATTTAATTTTTGTTTTTTATACAAATATTTCATTTAACTATTTTAGTTAAAAACAATTTTAACAAAAACAAACCTGATTTTAAAAAGACTTGAATGTTTAATTAAATTCAAAAATTCATATGTTTGTTTTGTTAAAATATATATGTTTGCTGTTGAAGGAAAAAAATCCAGAATACATAACATTGTTGTTTTAGTTAAATAAAACAATTTAAATGTCTGTCTGGTGATGTTCTCCTCCTAATACAACATGGCAAGAAAATCCTCCAAATATTAATAATTAATCTGTTTAATTGGAGATAGTTCAACTTCCAAGGACTTCATAAATATTTGCTTCAATTATCTTTGGTAAATGAAATAACCAAATAATCATTCATTTTCTGATATAGCTGTAAAACTAATCTGAAAAGTTTTTAAAATAAATCACGTTAAAAATGTATAGTGTGTATCTTCTAAAAATGAAATCTACATCTATCTCTGAGTTGTGATGAATATGTATTAAGGTTATAACAACCAACAAGAATGCACTTTTATGTAGAAATCCATGATTAAATAGAGTCTTCCTGACTAGTGACTTAAATCAATTTGATTTAAATAAAATCCACCCTGATGATAATCAAGCCCAGAATGTCTATCACACAATATAGGCCTGATGCCACAATCCCTTACTCACATCACACTTAAATAGGAATACTCATGTAAGGATTATTCTTGTCAGTGTTTTTATGATTGGGCCCTAGATGATATGCCCACTTACTATACATTTTTTGCAAAAAGAAGAACAGGAGGACTTGTGGCACCTTAGAGACTAACAAATTTATTAGAGCATAAGCTTTCGTGGACTACAGCCCACTTCTTCGGATGCATATAGAATGGAACATATATTGAGGAGATATATATACACACATACAGAGAGCATAAACAGGTGGGAGTTGTCTTACCACCTCACCTGTTTATGCTCTCTGTATGTGTGTATATATATCTCCTCAATATATGTTCCATTCTATATGCATCCGAAGAAGTGGGCTGTAGTCCACGAAAGCTTATGCTCTAATAAATTTGTTAGTCTCTAAGGTGCCACAAGTCCTCCTGTTCTTCTTTTTGCGGATACAGACTAACACGGCTGCTACTCTGAAACTATACATTTTTTGAGATCCATGGATTTCTGCAATAAAGCTTTCCAAGTTATCTAATTGTTGATACAATGTGTTTATAATTTACTGGCCTCTCCCAGAGCAGGCCTCTTATCTTCCCTGCTGTTTTCTTGTTGCATGACAGTTCTTATTTTCTTGCTTTCAAAATCCATGATCATGCAGAAGGCATTTTTTAATCTGAATTTTAATTTCAGGTTCTTATTACCTGGTTGGTAAAGTTGTACCACCAGCCTTGGATCCTCTCTAGGTTACAATCTATGCTTCAATAGTTTGTTCATATGGCACCTGTAAAATACTCTCCAAATGAGATCAACAAATGCTTTGCAAAAGATAAAACTAGATTAAATGAGCATTAACATGAATCATGAAAAACAGTGACAAACATGTAAGACTCAAGATATTTAACTGTAAAGTGGGAAATGGCCTGAGAGGACAAAACTCATTTCACATAGTCAATAGAACAGCAGTAACTCAATTTTTAAATATTCTTTACCTTTTTACACAGCTATGTAATCTTTTCCCACCAGGTTTCAGAAGTATTTTTAGTTTATGCTCCCTGAAGAGCTGAGGTGGCTATTGCAGACTGTTTCTGGAGTCAAGACTATGCCAACTGATTGGGATTCTGTTTATTCTTCCTTTTGTAGTCATGAGGCTTCCCTCACAGATTAGAGCCTTTGCATCTTTAGTCACTTTTAAATGTCTTCAGCTGTTTGTCTCTCCCCCTCCTGTTGACTTATTTAATCCACCCCCAACAAGCGGTGGTGGCTATGTCGGCGGGAGAAGCTCTCCCGATGACACAGTGTTGTCCACACTGGTGCTTAGGTTGGTGTAACTTATGTCACTCAGGAAGGTGGCTTATTCACACCCCTGAGTGACATAAACTATATTAACATAAGTGATAGTGTAGACATAATCTTAGTCTATTACTGTTTCTTGGAAATGGAGAATCGACCTATATTACACCCTCCCAAGACCAGCACTAACCTCCAAAATATCACAGTTACTTAGACACCCCTCTGAAAACTCTGCCCCGCAAAAAAGTGAACCCTCTGGTTTATAGTTTAACTCCCTCAGGGACCCACAGCAGTTGTGAAGCATATAACACACTTTGCAGAGTCTAACACATTAATGTACTTTTGTATGTCCCTGCCTCAGTTTCCTTACCACTGCAGGGCACTTTTTCAGTTGGAGTCTGAGTTTCTTGAGTTGTCTAGAATTCTTAGAGCAGTTTGGGATAAAAAAGGCAGGCAGGACATTCCCCCTCCCCCCCATTAGGCTGCTATATGCTGGGAAACCTCTCTCTCTCCTGCCTAATGCTTTCTCTGCTTGTCTGGGAATTCTATTCCTGTATAGCTTTATAACAGGGTAGCTGGCCCATTAAAGGAAACAGGGCTCAGACTGCGCTCCAGTTCCAGTGGAGGTGTGCACTAGTTTAGTGTAATCAGGAGGGTGATGTTGCCCCTGGAAGTTATAAGTTAGAGTTCAAAAGGCTGAAAGGGGAGTTTACAGACATGCCAACTCTCGCAAATTCCTTGTGAGTGATGCGATTTCTAAGTAAAAGTAAGCCTGACTCATGATCGCGTGATAGAGCTCTCAAATGTCAGGATTTGTTTGGTTTTTTTTTATCCTGACATTTGAGAGTTCTAGCCCCAGAACATGATTCATTATTAATTTTACATACAAATCGCTAGGGGGCTCCTGCTGTCATCCAGCTCCGGTCTGCCGGGGCTCCCAGTGTCAGTCAGCCCCGATCCACGCTTCTGCTGTCAGCCGCCAGGGGCTGAGTGCAGGATCCCCTCCTCACAGGGCAGGCTGACAGCGGGAGCCCCTGCTACTGCAAGGAGAGGCTCCGGCTGTCAGCCAGCCCTGGTCCATGCTCCTGTACTCAGCTGCCTGGGGCACAGGGCAGCAGGGCCAGACTCCAGCTGTCAAGCCTCGAGCATGGTAGGGCCAGGCTCCCGCTGTCAAGCCCCAGGTGCAGGGCAGCAAAGGCTCCCACTGTCAGCTCCGGGTGGCTGCTCCCGTACTAGCCTGGGAAGTGGGAGAGGGGACCCCACTGCAGTACCCCCCAGGCCTGGGGACAATGAAGAACGCTAAGGAGCAGAGGTGAGGCTGGAGGGCTGAAGTTAAGAGGGTGGGGGCTGATGGGGTAGGGGGGGCTGTATGATGGGGGGTTCTGAGCAGGTGGGGTGAGTGCTGGGAGAGTGAATTGAAGGCGACGGGAGTTGCTGGGATGGGGGGCTGAACTGACGGGGTTGTGATGATGGGGGCTGAGGGGGCTGAACTGAGTGGGGGCTGAATTGATGGGGGTTGGATGGGGACAGAACTGATGGGAGACTGGGGGATACGATTATTTTCTGGGCAGATGTAGGGGTGATAGCTCCTGCAGTGGGGGCCAAAATCACCTTATCTAGTACATGGGAGAGTGGGCAACACAATTTGTCACATGCACACACCCTGGGTGTGGGCAGGGAGAGTTCAAAAATCAGGAGACTCACCTAAAACACATATTATAAGCTTGTTTAAAAATGTCATGATTTTGGGAGGCCCGACTCATGATTTTTGATGCAGAGTTCAAGTCCCAGTCCTGGGCTGACTGACTCCAGGATTGCATTGTCCCGGATTCCCTGCGGTACCGCTCTGCGCCGACTTGAGGCTCAGGGGCGGCACTAGCCTCTTCCTGGTGGGGGAGGCTGAGGTGAGCCTTAGCCCCCTATCACCATGAGGCCCCACCCCTGCTCCTCCTCTCCCTGCTGAGGCCCTGCCCCCTGGCCAGGCTGGAAGCCAACCAGAGCCAGGCAGTAGTAAGAGCTGCCCAGATAGCCCAAGCTGCTGTGGGGAGCCTTGGAAACTCTGTGATGAAGTGGGACTGTTCTTAATGTTTTCTCTGTGTACTGTGTGGGTGCCTCAGTTTCCCCTATGCATTTCTTAATTATCTTGGTGGGGGGATAAGGGTGTGTGATTGTTGCAGAGCCCTAGAAGGCCAGTATGAGGCTGTCTGTACAGAGAATGGCCAACACCCTGTCTCCTGGTAACTGATGGCCTGGGCCCTTCCCCTGCAAGTGCCAACTGAAGGTGTTGGAGAACAAAGAGATCAGGTGGCCTCCTGGTCCGGGAGAGAGACAAAGGCCAGAGGAGGGGCCGGAGAGTTTCAGTTTAGAGCTGGCTGGGGAAATGGAGGGAGGCCCAGATAGGGCTCTGGCCTCCCTGCCCCCCAAGATGGACCTGGCTGAGGGGTCCTGGTCTCTGTACCTACAAGCTCTGTTTTAGATCATGTTCCTGTCGTCTAATAAACCTTTGTGTTTTACTGGCTGGCTGAGAATCACATCTGACTGCAGAGTTGGGGTGCAGGGCCCTCTGGCTTCCCCCGGAGCCCCGCCTGTGCGGACTCGCTGTGGGAAGCGCACGGTGTGGAAGGGGATGCTGAATGCTCCAAGGTCAGACCCAGGAAGGCTGAATCTGTGTAAGCTCTTGCCCAGGAGACAGTCTGCTCACAGAAAGGAGGCATGCTCCCCCGGAGTCCTGACTGGCTTCGTATGGAGTAGTTCCAGAGCATTGCCCGGTGACTCCGTGACACCCTCCACCTCCCCATGACCCTTGGCAGGTGGAGGGTCCAGGACTCCCCACCGTGGCCCAAGCTCCCTGGATGGTTCTTACCAGGGCCCAACTCTGTCTTCTGGCCTGGCCAAGGTGCAGGGCCTTGGAGGGGAAGGAGGAGCAGGGGGCAGGGCCAGGGCTCCTGAATGTGTCCCCCTTTTGCCTTTTGAAAAGGTGGTCACCCTACCACACGTGGTTTCCCTGTTGTAATCAACCACCTCCCAGTTCCCGTGCCACTGTTTTTCGAAGTGTATACCATGCCTTTAAGAGCAGAGCACATGCTAATGAGAACTGGTTGGAAGCAGTCTAGGGGCAGCTTGATCAGATACACAGCTAGGAGTACATAGCTCTCCTATGTAACTATGTTTTGGCTCTAACAGAGCCTTCCTTCCTATGACTCCACAAGACAACACAAGGACCAACATCACATGCCTCCTCACTACTTGCCCCCTTGCACATACCACCTCACCACTCTCCTATATTGCCAAAGCATGCAGCATAACACACTCCACCCCTCTCCTGGGCATCAGCCAACATCTATGTGCTCTGTGCAGAGACTTGTGCTATGGACACTATTTAATGCAACAGCCAAAGCGCCTGCTGCACTAGGACAGATAGGCGCCAACTTTCCCCGGCGCCGGTGGGTGCTCACGCCTCCCGCCTCTGGCCCTGCCCCGACTCCACCCTTTCCCTGCCCCTGCCTTGCCCCCATTTCAACCCCTTCCCCAAAGTCCCCGCCCAAACTCCACCCCCACCCTGCCCCTATTGGACCCCTCCCCAAATCCCCGCCCTGGCCCCGTCTCTTCCCCAAGCACGCTGCGTTCCCCCTCCTCCCCCTCCCTCCCAGCGCTTGCCGCGTGAAATTGCTGTTTCGTGGCGCAAGTGCTGGGAGCTAGGGGGAAATAGCAGCGCATGGCGCGCTCAGGGGAGGAGGCGGAGTGAAGTGGAGGCGGAGGTGAGCTGGAGCAGTGGGGTGGGGCGGGGAGCTGCCGGTGGGTGCAGAGCACCCACCAATTTTTCCCCATGGAGTCGGCGCCTATGCTAGGACACCAGGTTCCTCCTTCATTCCTACTTGCTACTTAGCACCTCAGGCTAGATTTTGCAGTTTAGTGCCAGTCCAGTATGCCTTGGTACACAGTGGATGCACACCTGCTACTGTGCCAGGGTGTAACTTTCCCTTAGGTTGTATAGTTCATTGATCTGCTGGAGCTGTCTCAGTTTTTCTCAGGAATATCCACAATACATCTCTCTGTCTAAGGTTTTTCCCCCAAAGGGATTGCTGAGCTCCATAGTTTTACCCTTTTTTGCATTTAGCGAGTATTCAGGTCTTGTGGTTCATTTCTGTTAGAATAAAAATGTCAGGTATGTCTGTGCTGCAATCCTCTTCACTTACAAAGAATATGCCAAAAGCCTGGTTTGCTGCAGTAGGATCAAACAGGAGATAGTTTCCTTGATCACAATATCTTTCCGGCCATCACTCTTTCCAAACCGTGGCCAATGGGAGCTGTGGGGGTGGTGCCTATGGGCGCGGGCAGCGTGTGGAGCCTCCCTGGCCCCCCGTATGCCTAGGGGCCACAGGGACCTGCCAGCTGCTTCCTGGGAGCCACCTTACGTAAGCGCCACCTGGACCCCACACCCCGCACTCCTTCCCGCACCCCGAACCCCTCAGCCCCAGCCCAGAGCCCCTCCTGTACCCCAAACCCCCCATCCCCGGCCCCACATCAGTGTCCACACCCCCAGCTGGAACCCTCACCTCCCCCACACACCCCCAACCCCCTGCCCCAGTCCTGAGCCCCATCCCATGTCTGCACCCCCTCCCGCACTCCAAACCCCTCGGCCTCAGCCTGGAGCTCCCTTCTTCACCCCAAACCACTTATCCCCAGCCCCACCCCAGAGCCTGCACCCACAGCTGGAACCCTCATGCCCCCCCTGCATTCCAACCCCCTGCCCCATCCCTGAGCCCCCTTCCACACCCCAGTCCCCTGAAAGTGAGTGAGGGGGGAGGGGAGATGGAGTGAGCAGGGGCGGGGCCTCGGAGAAGGGGTGGGGCAGGGGCAGGGCCTCAGGAAGGGGCAGGGGGTGGGACAGAGGTGTTCAGTTTTGTGCCATAAGAAAGTTGGCAACCCTAGGGCTTGTCTACACTTAAAATGCTGCAATGGTGCAACCGCACTGCTGTAGCAGTTCAGTGAAGACACTCCCTATGCCGATGGGAGGGCTTCTGCACTTGGAGTACACCCACATGCAGGCTCTTTAGGGGAAACATACTGCATTAAGGTTATATATGGTTTATATATCACTTTGGGCCATGGGGAAGATTTCCACAGTTCCTCCATGAACTATAAACGGTGGGGAGGGCTGAGTAAGGTGACTCACTCAGGTTGTAAGCACCTCCAGAGTGGCAGCCCCAGGTAGGCTTGCATATACTGGTTCGGTCTGGATTTTCCAGAGGTCAACAGACAAGGGGGTTTGATATCAAAAGGCTGTGTTTAAACTGACTCAGCCCTTCCTGAGGAACATGTGGTGAGGGAGACTTTTCTTTGAATTCACTTTGCTTGTTAAGTCAGGTGTTAATTGCATTTTACGTTTTATTTCCTTGTAACCAATTCTGACTTTTATGCCTCATTACTTGTAAAAACTTAAAATCTATCCTTCTGTACTTAGTAAACTTGTTTTATTGTTTTATCTATGTTTTATCAATACCAGTGTGCTTGGACTGAAGAGTTTGGGAAACTCCATTTGGTATAACAGGATTTGTCCATATCATTTTCTATTAATAAAATGACGGACTTTATATGAGCAACTGTGGGACTGGGAATTTGCTGGTGTTGCTCTGCAGTGTAACTCAACAGTGGCTGGCCATAGCACCCACACAGTATATTTGGGAGTGATTTACATGCTGGAGGCTGTGTGTGAGCAGACCAGGAGTGGTTGCTCTCACAGCAAAGCAGAGTAAAAGGCACCCCAGGCTGAAGGATTGAGGGGATACAGCCATTCAACAGTCCAGACTGTACCCTGGGTAAAGTCACAGTCTCTTTAAAATATTAGGGTCATAACACAGTGATAAGGCAGTTCTTATTTTATCCTAACTAGCTGGCTAACCCCCAACAAAACATTCAGTTTATACAAGCAGCTAGACAGTTTTGGGACTGTACAAACAATACATTACAAACAATTACTGCTATTATTTATGTTAGTAATGCTAACCAACTCACATGTTTGTGTCTTCCTTCATATCTCTTCATGTGTTTAGTGCATCATCTGGCAGTCTCAGGTATCTTAAATTGTGGCACATTTCAACAAAGTGCACGTTAACCAGAGAATAGTTAGTAGTGTCCCTTCGTTGGGCACACAGGCAGCTGAACGAAAAGAAGTCTGATTCCTGATATTGGAGGATTGTAAGTATAAAAAAAGCAGTGCTCATCCACAAAGTCTGTTTTACGTCCTTAGAACTTGGCTAAAGGAGATTCTGGGGAGGTGATATGGGGGCAGAGGGATCTAAGAAGAAGATCCTGAATGAAGATGCAGAGAAAAGCCTTCAAGCTATTTTGCGTTGAAAGCAATTTTTTTTAGGCCAAACTTTCCCAGCTGGGGATACACCCACAGAAACCCTGATAGGAAGTTCATGACTCTTCATAACAGAAAGGGAAAGGGGTTTGAGAAAACATGAAGAAGCCAGATACCTTTGCCTCCTAGCTGCTAGGAACAAAACTTACCTTCTCCTTTAAGGTTGCCCGTGGAGTGGTTTGTGAAAAATAGTTTTACTTTAAGCTGATAGAAGCCTATACTTTTGGGGTTCGGACTCTTAATAATCCTACAGTGTCACTACAGCTATTCTGTTCATATTATAACATGAATAGCTGCTGCACCAACTTGCTCTATTTTAGTATCTCACCCTGATTTGCAGGAATCTGTGGATTGGTGGCTCAGCCTTGTCACGGAGTCAACGGGGCAATGCTTAATACTCTGTATTAAGCCAGCCAGGACTCTGGGGGAACATGTCTCCTCTCTCTGAGCATACTGTCACCAGGGCAAGAAGTTTACACAGCTTCAACCTTCCAGGGTCTGACCTCGGAGCATTCAGCATCCCCTTCCACACCGTGTGCTTCCTGCACCCAGTCTGCCCGGGCGGGGCTCCTGAGGAAGCCAGAGGGCCCTGCACCCCAGCTCCGCAGTCAGACGTGACTCTCAGCCAGCGTAAAATGGAAGGTTTATTAGTCGACAGGAACACAGCGGAGAACAGAACTTTCAGTGTTAGCACTGAAATCAGTGACTTTCAGCTAAGTCCATCTTGGGGAGTCCTGGGCCAGGCGGCCTGGACTCCCCCTCTTCCAGTCCCCCTAAGCAGATTGCCAGCTTCCAGTGACCCGACCTCAGACACCCACATTGCTCCTCCTCCTTCTCTTTGTTTCGCTTCCTGGGCAAAGAGTCACCTGGTCGTCACCTGGTTGCATCCCCCTCCTGGGTCTCAGGTTATGAAGGGCACAGGTCATAGCATATGTGCAGGCAGCTGGAGCAGCTTCATCTGCCCCAGAGGTCTCAGCCAAAGTCACAGACTCCTCTTCCCACCACTGAGGTGTTGGTGCAGCACACAGGGAAACTGAGGCACACATCATATTCATGCAAAACAGTAAAACTCACATAGGCTCAACAGTAAAACTCACATACAACATAACAAGGGGAAATCTCCACTTCGTCACAAGCCTCCATTTACTTTTTGGCCTTGCTGCTCAGACTGATATGAACCTATTCACTGGGAACTGGACTGAGACCACCAACTAATTTCATACAATAAATCTTGCAAGCATGACTTTTGGTAGTTACCAACCAGGGTCAGAGCTGACTTGGTGACCTGAAAGGGAAGATTTGGTATCCCTTCATATATCCTCTGGGCCATGCAGCCCTCCATTAAGTTATTCTTAAGCTCAGATTTTGCCTGGCTTTGTCTGCCACTTGACTCATGGAAATAATGAAATCCATGGGTGGTGGGTCCCCTAGGCTGGGGGAGGCTGTGCCTCCCCAAACAGCCAGGCGTGGCCCCACCCACGTTCTGCCATGCCCAGGCCCCCCCACTCCTGCTTACCATCGCTCTACGTGCGTGTGGCGCCAACCTCCAGTCCCCCTGTGCTCTGGCTAGGGCTGGAGGGGCTGCAGCAGCACCACTCGCCTGCCCTCCTGGCGCTCTGGGACTGGAGGTTTGGGGGGGCTGGGGCCCCATGCCACCCACCTTCCCATGCTCCGGGGCTGGAGGGGCTAGCCTGGAGTGGGGCTTGGGGCTGGTAGCAGCAGTGGGGAGGGCTCTGGGGCTGCGGGGGTAGAAGGGGCGAGGCCTCAGACAGTAGGGGCAGGGCTGGGGCTAGCCTCCCCCCAGCTGGTGGGTCACGTGCCTATGATGAAATTCTACCTTGTACTTCTCATCTGATTGGATAGCAAGCTCATTCAATGGCACAGAGCTCCTGCTGCTGCTCAGCAGGGCGGGAACTCAGTGGGGAACTATATTTAAAACAGGTTCAGGTAAAATAAATTCCCCCCAAGGTAGATGGACCAATGACTCAGCAACAGGCACCTTGCAAAAGGATGGTGGTTCTCCCAGTTGGAAATGGATGTGAGACTCTTGCAAGGGGCACAACACACTTCAGTCATGCATCAGGCTATTTTCTTTCCCAGTCAGATGGCATGCCCACTCCATCCAGAAGATTTCCTCTCTCTCAGTAGGGCCAATTTCACTATTTTGGCTGGTTTCGCCATTTTGATTTGCCTGAGTTGTTGTTTGCCCTCCATGTTAGTCTCCTTTCTTTATTGCCCAGTTGGCGCTCTTTCTGAAGTTTGGTGGGAACTTGTAGCAGGAAATAGTCACATGACTCGTAATAATCCGCCTGGCAACGGGAGGTTACAAAAGGACTTTGTGCCCAGCACCAAGTGCTGTCCACCTGAGTGGAAGCCCAAGCTAGAACACCACAATTGGGCTGGAGAGAGCTGAAGGCTGAGAGCTGGAGAGGGAGATGCTTGCTGGCTATCTGAGCTAGAGACCTAAAGTTGGAGGACTAGAGAGCATTGAAGGCTGTGAATGATGGAAGGCTGAGCTGGCAGATGTCTCCAGACAAGAGCTGCCTGGAACCATAACTGGGAAGGAAACAGGGTGGTGAAAGATCCCAGGTATAGGAGCTGGGGTGAGCCAGGTGAGAGATACCTCAGCTGAGCTGAGCCATGGTGAGAGAGATGCCAGATCTGTACCCAAGATGGGATTTGGTGAGAGATGTTGGATGTGGGGATGAATGTTCTGTTTGCATTGTACTGGGAGTGGGAAGATTAGGGTGACTAGATGTCCCGATTTTATAGGGATAGTCCCAATATTTGGGGCTTTTTCTTATATAGATGCCTATTACACCCCACCCCCATCCTGATTTTTCACACTTGCTATCTGGTCACCCTAGGGGGGGATTCTGGTTTATGGTAGTGGTAGTTTTGGTAAAAAAAGACTTCTCAAAAAAGGGCTGTTCATGTACTCTGAAGGCTGTTCTGAGTTCAGGCCAGGAATTGAGGGAAACTGAGACAAGGGCCCACTTGCAAGCTGCCCTGAGAGCATGTATTTACTTACTATCTAACATCCTCCCCCAACTCCCCTGCCTCAGCTTCCTTTGTTCTGTCTTTTAGATAACTTTCCACCATTCCTGCCTTTTCCACCCCTTCAGAGGATTTAAGCTAAAGCTGGTTTTCTAAGGATGGAGCTCACCCGTTGTTTATTAGTCCTAAACACCACTCCAGTGTCTCTCTCTTTGTGTACTGTACAGGACCTGTCAGCAATAGTGGAGCCACATACATATAGGCATTCACGACACAGCAGTTTTTCACAGTATCAACCAGAATTCATAAATTGTATAGCTATAGCCCCAATTCATCATAATAGCATAGAATTATAAGACTATATTAACATTAAAAAGCTTTTTAAAGCTATTTGTATTGCATCTGGCATGAAAACCAAGCATTTCTAGGAGTGAGGGGGGAGAAAACAGAGTAATGTTTGAGGTAAATTTGATAATGGAAGATGGGACAAAACATGAGGCACTTAGACTAATTTAATTAATACCCTGGTGAATTTAAGAATATAGTGTCTTCCATGAGCATAAACTCAGATCAGTAGCTGAATTAAGGAAGCACTATTAGACTGCACCTGTTGGGTTTCAAACTGAATTCAGGCCTTGTTTCAGTATTCCAGTTGGGACTGGCAGTTGCTGTAGGGATTAAATTATTTAAAGCCTTCAGCTGGCTAGTGTAGGCAAGGTTATAAAACACTTAATCTATTTTTTAAAATCTCTTCATATGGTTGCTTTACTTAGATTGTAGAAGTATACATGACACACATCTGCCACATTCTGAAACTTCTTTGTAAGATATTTAAAATTTATAAAAAAAATAATGTTCTTTAAACATTAACCATTTGCTTTTTTTTCTTACAAAATACTTTTTGTGAGATTGTCTTCAGCAAATGATGTAATGATGTAAAGGAAAAAACAAAACAAAACAAAAAAAATGACCACAGTTTAAATTTCTTTTATAAGGGTTATATTTTGCAACTGTATCTGTCCCAGGCAATCTAGCCTTCTGATAGTTAACTATTGTTTTCGTTCACAATTTCTTTAAAGAAAATAGGTAATAGTATAAAAAATATTACACTCAAAATTATTATTTTTCTTCACTTTTCATTTGGACTATGATTAAGAATGATTGCAAAATTACTGAAATTCTGGAAATATTTTGACTGTACAGTAGCCGTATTGGGGACTACCTGTGCAGTAGAATAATAAAGCAGTTCAAAAATAGGTAATGTAGTCTTCCTGGTTACAAGATGTTTTACTTCTTTCTAGATAGCTAACAGTAAGTAACAAATAGTTACATATGGAGTAGACTGAGAAGCAATCTGGATAGCTCTGCAACACAGGATTAATTAGGTAAATCCTCTTAGGTTGATTAGCCATTACTTAGATCTCCAGTTTATTTTTTCATTGCTTGCTCCTATTAATGTCTTTTTCCTGTCAGAGCTGATTACTCTGGTTTCATTTCTGCATCATTGCTTTTTCTGCATCAAAATGAAGCACAATAGATTAAATGTACATCCTCTCAAAGCAAAGAACAATAATACATCCAACTTATATTACTTGCACTCACTATTAGCTCTTTTTCATCAAGGGGATTTTTGTATGCATAATTTAAGATAAAAGAAGTATTGCATTTTCTGGATTTTGGGCATGAATACAAAGTAACAGTACAAGAATATATAGTCTTCTCATGGTGTGAGTATTTGGATACCCATCTGGTAACAAAGATGGGTAAATCACCATCCATGGAAATAAGATCACTGCCAAAGTATACTGTTTATAAAGTATGTTTTGTATTTTTGGTAACCTTTGTTCATTTTCCCCTAGTTTCCATTCAACTGAGACAGTATAGAGGGCATCAGGCTGGGAAGTAGGAAAGTTGTGTTCTATTCTCAGTAACCCTCTGACTTGCTGTATGACTTCTGGCAAATCATTTTATTACTCTGTTCCTCAGATTCCCCATGTGAAAACGGGAATCAGAAATTTACCTTTCCTTGCAACTGCTTTGAGATATATGGATAAAGAGCAGTATGTCGGAGATGAATATTACTACTGAATTTTAGTAAAATTAGTTTTGTGATTTATCCACTGCAAAGTGATAAATCTAATTAATCTATTCTGGATTTTGTTTAGCTAATATACAGCATATACTTTTAAAATTTAAAGTACATGTTTTTAAGTCTGATTCAATAAAGCCCTCTTCTGTCTTAAATTCCTCTTCCTTACTTGAGAATATGATCACTTCAGGTGTACACGGGAATAAACTCAGAAGTTATCATGGAAGGAATGGTGGTGGATTATCATAGAAGGGAATGACCAGCACGGAGATGGATAGATACATGGTTTGTGACAGATCACTAGGAGGTCAGCTGCTGAGTTTGGGAAGTTAGCAATGGATTCAGAAGGCTTCCAAAAATTCTGCTATGATGTCACAATATTCAGACACGAATAAATGGATTTTACTTACATTGTACTCGAGAAGACGGGGAAAAACATAACTCAAGGTGAAAATACATATGAGCAGAAATAGTGAGAGGTAAAGCAACCTTTTGCAAAATAGCCACATTAAGATTGCAGCTGCTTGGCTCTGCAAAATTTAAAAGGTCAGACCCACAAAAGAATGCAGGGAAGAGAGGCCTAGAGCCTCAAAGGTATTTAGGCTTCCTACTTCCATTGATTTAAATGGAAGTTAGGAGCCAAAGGATCTGGGCCAGAATTCCTAAAAGAGGGCAATCCACGTCTAGCTGTCATTGTAGTAAAAATGCCAATGACTGGTCAACAAACTGCCTCCCATCTTTTTCCAGTATGTGTCTCAGCCTTGGTAGAGTTCCCTGAGATGGAGTTGAACACTTGCTAGGCTGCTGTGGTTGGGTCCCACCCCGGGCCGTCCCTAGCCATTTTGGTGCCCTACGGGCTGGGGTGGAATAGGGGCGGGAAGAGGCCGAGGGCTGGAGTGTAGCGGGGTGGGGGCCATGGGGAAGAGGTGGAGCAGGGGGCTGGAGCATTATGCAGCTGTGCAGGGCACCAGGAAATGTGGTGCCCCAAATTCCCTGGTGCCCTACGGAGCTGCATACTTGCGTATGGGTAAGGACGGCCCTGGTCACCGTACTGGGTCTGTGTGCCCTTCAGCTTCCCCTGTTCTGAATGGGCTGCAGCATTGTCTCATTCCTTGGCCTCTGTGGCACTCTTTTTTTTTTTTTTTTTTAAATGAAAGCATAGATTAGGTACAACGAAGTTCGTAACACTTTCCAACTTTCTTAGAGAAGTTATAAGTAAAGCTGGTTGGAAATGTTCCAAATTTCCAAAACAAAGATTTTCAAACTTTTTTTGTGGGGAACTTCAAAATTTTTACTTTCCATTCCAATTCTGGAAAGAGGAAGTTTTGAAATATTAGAATTTCCCATAAACCAGAAAGTCCAAGTCTTGACCAGCTCAAGTTATAATCCCCACACAGATTATTTCTAATAATCATAAGCTTTTATACTCTGATTTGTCCTCTGTGCACCATTGAGGATTAGTGTGAAAAAACAAGGTTAACTAATCAATTTTGTGTTGAGTTAAATGAAAAAAGGTAGAAAAATGTTCAAAAAGTGAAAACACATCCCTTTATGAAACCTCATAACACCCAAACAGTTTATCCAATTAACCTGAAATTAAAAAAAAAAATTCTACCAGGGAAGAAACTACATAAGAAATATGGAAAGTTAGCTTTTTCAGAAAGTCAGAGGGGAGAGTGTGTCAAAAATAGCCCCAGAATGGAAGCTAATAATTTCAATTCTGGAATCATTTAATGAGTGTCAATACTATAATTATATTATTATAACTACACACAGAAAATCTACAGTAAAAGAACATTACAGTACTAAGATTGCAAAAGCAAGCACTCAAAAGTTAAGAAATGCCACTCTGTGGATCTCTTTGCTAGATCAGGCTCTTATGCTGAAAACATTTTTAAAACAAGGAGACAAGTACTTATATCTAGGCAACAGCTTAAATTTATGAGGCAACAGGGGAGTAGTAATATTCATTCATTAACAATAAAAATGTGTCTGCAAACAACTACCCTGACACGGATAAAATTATTTGTAAAGTACCAGGAATATAACTAAAAAGTACACATTTGTAAGCATTAAGTATGCATTTCCCCACTATATTTGAATTAAAACATAGTATTTTGAGGTTGCAATTGAAGTAGAAAGGTGTTAAAGTAGTTACTGCTAAACATTAACTAGAGCTCTTCAACATCATCCCCTCAGCAATATGCTATTCTAGTTTAAAAACCTGTTAATTAGCAGATAAATCAACCTTTCACACAGTATGTAATAGATACAACTATTTCATAAAAGATGGATGAAAAAACACATGCCCTGCTGTGAAGTAGTTATTAGTTTCTAATACAGTAGATGAATTATCTCTGTGAGTATTGAAGAAATGCAATTAAATACTCAGAATAACATTTGATAAGATTGGTAAGTGTGAGTAATTATTGGCAAAGATTTTTGTATTTTAAAAGAAAAATCTTTTATACTTTTTCTAAACTCACAAGTCAGTAGTTGTCATAATGCCAATTTGGAGAGAGCTTCATGTTTTTTGTGACCGCTAAAGGGGAAACATTGAGTCTACCCTACTAAACGCAGCTGGGATCCCAAACAGGTATTTGTAGTTGCAATTTCAGGAAACGCGTATGTTTAAATTATTTTTCTTATTTCTTTTGTAGGTCTGCAGAATTACTGCCTACTGGCTGCCAACTTAGTGCTTCTGCCAACGATCTGAACGTGTGTGGAACTGTTGGCATTAGTAACAGTCATGATCAGGGCTTGAAAAATCCACCTGCCCACTTGTAGGTGGAGGGTGGCTGTTAGGGGCCATCATTTTATACTTTGGTTAGTAAGTTTAGTTCTCAGGGTTGTGGGTGTCTGGGATATTTTTCAAGCATTTACCTATGATCAATATCAGAATGTAAAGTCTGTTTATGGAGAAAAAGGAGGCAACAGGTGAAATCTTGACTCCACTGAAGTCAATGGCAAAACTCCCATTTATGTCAGTGCAAGTTTTTACCCCCAGTGTTTTCTGCTGTGTTGCACATTTCTCTAAGGTTCTCAGTGTTTTTATTTCATCATTCAGGGAAGGAAAAAATTTAGGGATCCATAAAATACTAAATAACCCTGGATCAAACAAACACTCTACCTTCTGGTCTTAAGGACTTGTGAGACAGTTAGGGTGCTGGTGCGCTGAAACCACAATTACCTATTATGCTGACCAGTATTGTCTCATTGATTCATTCCTTGTACTCCCCCATCTGTCTTCCTATATCCACCTCTTGTCTTATACTTAAATTGTAAGCTCTTTGGAGGCAGGGACCATCTTTTTGTACAGCACCTAGCACCATAGAGTCCTTGTCTATGACTGGGATTCCTAGGTGCTATGATTATACAAATAAATAATAATAAACATATAATTAATATTGCCAGGTTATTTATATTGTGAACAGCTATCTATTAACCCTCTTTTGTAGATAGATAATGTTACTGTCTCATCTCAGAAAGTAAGAGACTTGAGTTATCATAGGATCATAGAAATGTAGGGCTGGAAGGCACCTTGAGAGGTCATCTAGTTCAGCCCCCTGTGCTGATGTAGGCCCAAGTATATTTAGACTCTCCTTAAAAGTGTCCAACCTGTTCTTAAAAACCTCCAGTGACAAAAATTCCAGAACCTCTCATGGAAGCCTATTCCAGTTTAGTTAGAAAGTTTTCCCCAATATCTAACCTAAATCTCCCTTGCTGCAGATTAAATCTATTACCACTTGTCCTACCTTCAGTGGACATGGAGAAAAATTGATCGTTGTCCTCTTTGTAACAACCCTTAACATATTTGAAGACTATTGTCAGTTCCCCCCACCATCTTTTCTCAGGATGAAACATGTCCAGTTTTTTTAACCTTTCCTCAAAGTTCAGGTTTTCTAAACCTTTTTTCATTTTTGATGCTCTCCTCTGGACTCGCTCCAATTTGTCCACTTCTTTCTTGAAGTGTGACCCCCAGAAATGGACAAAGTACTCCATCTGAGGCCTCACCAGTACCAAGTAAAGCAGGACAATTGCCTCCCAGGTCTTACATACAACACACCTATTAATACACCCTGTAATGATATTAGTCTTTTTTTTCCAAGTGCATCATCTTGTTGACTCCCATTCAATTTGTGATTCACTAAAACCTTCAGATCCTTTTCATCTAGCCAGTTATTCATCCATTTTGTAGTTAAACATTTGATTTTTTTCTTCCTAAGTGTAATACTTTGCACTTGTCTTTATTGAATTTCATGATGTTGATTTCAGACCAATTCTCCAATTGTCAAGGGTTGTTCTGAATTCTAATCCTGTCCTCCAAAGTGTTTACAATCCTGCCCAACTTGCTGTCATCTGCAGATTTTATAAGCATGCTTTCCACTCCATTATCCAAGTCATTAATGAAAATATTGAATATTTTCCTAGAAGAGACCTTTGTGAGGTTCTCCCAGTTTAACTAAAAATCATTGATAACTACTCTGAGTAGGGTCTCTGAACCAGTTTTTCACCCACCTTACAGTTATTTAATCTAATCCACATTTCCCTAGTTTGCTTATGGGAATGTTATGTGGGACTGTGTGAAAATCCTTACTAAAATCAAGATACAAATTATACCTGAACTTGGCTCAAACCACATTACTGTTAATTCACTGGCTCATTCCCAAATCTTCTATAGTTAATGGCTAATAATGTTGTTAAAGATAACAGTAATCCTTGTTGCATCATTAAAAACCTATCAAGAAGCAGGATGTCTAGAGAGATTGTGTGAAAAGTGTAAAGAGAAGAAGAGATATGGCAAATACGAAAAAGGATTCCCTGTGTCACATATTGGGCACATTCACAATTCTCTACTGTATGTAGAATTATGTGTGCATTTCTCATAGTTGTTGCCATGGAAACTGCTGAAAACTGACCCATTGTATCAATGTGGAACATCTGTAGTATGGGGAAACCTTCAGTACTTTCAGATGCAAATCTCCCATTGAGGCCACTATCCAAGTGATGTTTCCACTTACTAACTAAATTCAGTAAAGCCTCCTCGCAAGACCCTGCCTTTTAAAAAAATGTGTTGCATCAATTTTTAATATATGAATGTAACATATAAAACAAACTAATAAAGTCAATACTAAAACCTTATGTATATGTATACCAAGTGTTTGTAATGCTCCAAAACAAATTAAATAATAGTTTAAAATCTTCAAGCAGGCGATTCAATGTTACTTTAAATGTATAAGCAGCAATAGATTGGAAAGTCCACAACTATTGCGTTAATAATGTTTTCTCGCTTGTCCAAATGCGTGTGCAGGGAAGACCAAACGATTTGAAGCTGTTCTCTGAAACTACTCCTTTGAGTTACTTAAGACATTCCAATATATTTTACATACATGGCTGTTAATATATCGTGTCTTCTTTTGAGCTCTTCTCTCTTGAGATCATACATAACCTTTTCCATCGGACAACAGGGGCATTTTGAAGAAATATCCAGACGTGTAAAATGCTATTTTATGAGAAATGGTATACATGTTGTTGTGAAGGACCTAGTGTACTATACACAGTGTTTAACATTTGTGAAATTGTACTGAATGCCAAAGCAGCTTAATGCTCCAGGCCTTTGACTCTTGGATGTGTATTTTTGTTACTGATTTAGAATCTGGTTTAGAGAGAAATCTGTAAATCTGAAAGTGCATGTTTGTTATTTAAGTTGTTAAAGGACAAAATTAGTTTTCAATTACTGAGTGGAAGTCCATGTTTTTTCCCCTCTTAGTCCAGGAGAGCTACATTATTTTTGTAATAGCTTACATTGTTGTATTATTATGGAAGCAATCTTTTTTGAGGAGAGAGCTGTAACTCGTCTGATGTCTAAGCATAAATATTTGAAGGTCAATTTGGGAACATTTGTGGCTTTAAATAGTATCTTTGCAAGAATCCCAATTTTTCTGTTTTTTTTTTTTTTTTTCAAAACCAGAACTCTATATCACATAGAAACTGAAGATAATTTTACAGGGCTGCTCTTGTGCTTCTGTCTACTGACGTTAATTTTCCAGTTGTTTCCCATCCCCTCTCAAAAGAAGCAGCAGTAGGACGATTTGATTGTTATTGTGGAGTGTTGAGAGAGATCATCAAAGTTGTTGCATGTACAATTTAAGTAAAATCCCACTCTAACCTCTTACATAGCCTTCACTAGTGTATCCGTGTTAGATAATGCATGCATTTCCTCACCTATTGTAACCTATTCTCATTTATTTTAGCATTGAGCATCAAGTAACATCTAACTAAATGGTTACTTATGAATTTTCCATTTGCCATTTTCCTTTCCACTGCTGCTTTGCTATCTTGCTTTAGAGTCAAACACCACATAGTGTACATTTGATGTGGCACGCACTTTATAAATGCCAGAGAGCACTAATTAAATCAAAGTATAAAAAAGAAAGGCACCCAACCATATTTCCTGACTCTGCCATAAAAATTTAGATCATGTTACATAGATATAACATAGCTTTCACAGATACCACTAAATGATGTTATGATCTTCTAATATATTTTAAAAATTAGTTGTTTAGTCCAGAAAGTGTTTCTGTACATCTAAATCTATGTAAAAAAAATCATCTATGTAGTTAAGTGTTACTATTAACAGGATGTAAAAAAAGATCAGGAACTTCAAAAATACTACTTAAATTAATTCTTCCCCAAAAGAAGTGAAATCCCTCTAAACTTTATAAACCTAAAATGTTAGGGAAAAAATCAGTTAACCAAGGAAGAAATGTAATCCTAGCTTCCCCTCCATTGTTTAAAGGGATATTGCATAGAGGTTAAAGAATTTTGTGGACTGTCCTGACAATCTGCTGCTATTGTTCTTGTGATGTGATACTTTTTGCCAAATGTCTCATTACTAAGAGTGGACATGGTGTATTTCACTCTGTCAAAACAATTCATTAAACTGCTGTTGGACATCACGTTTCCCCTTGGAATGGAATCAGACTCTTGTTGGTTTGGAACATGAAAATTATTAACAAAACATAAACACAAGCCCATTCTGTGAATCTTGTCCGGTATCTTGTAACATATCGGAAAAATGTATTTTAAAAATATTTGTAACTCAGAATAAACAAGAATTTAGAGGAAAATATGCTCTTTACTATAAATAGAAATGTTTTTCTTTTAAGCATTTGCAAGTCAGTCTCTTGGCTTCATAACTTGTGTGATTAAATCTTTCCTGTTGTTGCTTCTGCCAAAAGGAGAGTCTATAGAATTGTAATGGGAAGCCCTAGCAGTTTTCATTAACTAATATTTCATTAATGACATCTCATTGGAAAAAAGGTGAGTGACTTTAAGGTAGCTTTTACATAGCTTTTCAAAATTATAAAAACAAGTCAATACATACAGTAGTAATATATTTTACCACTAGTAAGGAGTTCAGCATCTCGGGAACATCAAGTACATTAGAAAAAGTGGTGTAAGTCTCAAACAGAACTGCTGAACAAGAAGGGCCTGTGTCAACACAGCAAAATTTACTGTCAGGGCCCTAACATATTATAGCAGGGTTTTTGTGTGTGGGAATGGTATTGAACTATTGTAACCATGTTATAGCACCAGATCCTCAGTTACTCTTAGGGCATACATTAGGAGGGAAAGGGACAATGGGAGGCTTGGATTGGGTCAGCCCCGGGCATAAGTTAAACAACCTCAGAAGTAATCTAACTTGTCCCAGGAGCAAAGGCCTTGTATCATTGGAACACAGAATGCTCTGGCTGTTTGGTGGGGCGGGAGCAGATTGTTTAGAGCTTGCTAGACTGTCTTTATACCACCCAGAGATTCACCTCCACGGGGGAATCCTTCAACTGCCCCTTTTGGATTTGCTTCCTAGTCTATACATGTAAAGGCAATAACAGTTTGGCATGCCCCAAATATGTCGTAAAATGGATCACACCATATCATATTAAAAGCATGGGGCCTCAACATGGAAAACTTTGCTGTGCAGACAGATCCAAATGCTAAGAAACACATGAGAATGAGGGGTCTGATGATAAAGTAAAAAGGTCAGAATAAAAGAAAAAGGAACATTTCCTGTTCCTAAAATGTTCTGAGGTAAGAAAGTATATATTTCCCCATTCTCAAATGTATCCTTAGAAATAGGTTCACAGAGATGTTACAGATTTCAGTTTGCAATGTATCTATTTAGTCCCATTTTCCCTCCAAAATAAATGTACATGACCTATGTGCCTGGAATACTGTACTCACTATTCTTTTACCTATTTTAATGCTGTAATGTGCTTATATTGTAAAACCAGTTACCAAGGGGCATTGAAGAGTGACTCATTCCCATTCAAGATTAAGTGCCTTACATCAGTGTTTTGCTACCAGACCAACAGGTTACAAGCTCTGCCCAAACTAGGACTCCCACATGGCAAAGGACAGTGCTTCCTAAGGAACTGATTCCTTTTTACTTCAGTGGGCTTTGGATCAGGCCTAAGAGCCCACTCTTGTAAACTGTTACTCACATGAGTAGTGTCATTGAAGTCAGTAAAACTACTCACTAGTAGTCAGGACTACTCACTAAAAACTACTCACATGAATAACATTTTACATGATCAGGCTCTAATTGAAAAATTTGACTGGCCTATGCCAGCTACTTTAATAACATTCACATTCAGGAACAATACATTTAGGAAAGTGAGGTCAGTTGGAACAGTTGTGGTGTTCACCTGTCTCCTGGTCTGGATCTCGCTATGGATCAGTAACTAAAAAAAGAATGTGATCGGTCAACGAGTAAAAAAAGAGGGTCAGTAATATTACTGGAGAGCACTCCTATTTATAGTCACGCTTTGTGTGACATGCAGAAGACACTTCCAGATAACATTAATTACAATTATTTCTATAAAAAAGAATTGCAAAAGCAACAATGATGTTATACTGAAATTTCTTTACTTTTGATTTAATCATTCAGTTTTCTCTACTGCTTAGAAAAAAGTCTCATGTACTTTTCTAGTTTGCTTTTTGAGGTAAGAATATTTTAATCGAACTTTGTAATATTTCTCAGAGTTGATTTTCTTACTGATTATTTTTTAATAAACTCATACTTCATAGAATATCAGGGTTGGAAGGGACCTTAGGAGGTCATCTAGTCCAACCCCCTGGTCAAAGCAGGTCCAAACCCCAGACAGATTTTTGCCCAAGATCCCTAAATGGCCCCCTCAAGCACTGAACTCACAACCCTGGGTTTAGGAGGCCAATGCTCAAACCACTTGTTAGTGTGTAAAACAAAGTCCCATATTTCATACCAGTAGGTAAATAGCTATATTTTTTGTTTTTTTAAAGTGGCAATATGGTCTATAGAACATGAGTTCTAATCCTGACTCTTTTATTGCACAGCCTTGGGTTACTTCTCCTTTCTATCTCTATTTCTCCATATACAAAATAGGCATAATTCCTGTTTACCTACATCACAGCTGTGTTGTAAGACTACGTGTTTGTACAGTACTCTGAAGTTGCAAAATACTGTACAAGTGCTGAGCAGTAGTAGTATTTAAATTTGTTCTTATCTGAGGTGCTTTCTAATTTTTTTCTTGCATTAATTTTTTAATTGTTTTGAGTTAGTTGAATGCTCATGAAAGGTATGAGCTTATCTTCTCTGTACTTTTTTAACTAAATAAATAACAGTGTAGGCTTTCCCACATTGTCCCACCAATGAGCCTCAGTTCTGTTCTGAAGGCACCACCGTCAGGGTGATAGTGTAGTTCAAGCTCCATTACTTTGTCCTTATTCTCTTTGCTTTAACTACCAGAAAAGTAGACTTTAGTGCCAATTGTGATGGCTTTATTGTAATGTAAACACAGTAGGTGTGACATTATCTAATTAAAATATGACCAGGCAAATCATTTTAGCTACCGTTATATAATTGCAACAAAACTTATACAAATGTGAGACGTGCCTTGAAAGGGCTAAGTATTCTGCAGGATAAATGATCCAGATTCAATCTTTAGAGACATGTTAGAAAAGAATGCGAATGGTAATTAGGGCCATTCCATGGTACATAGGCTAGAACTTTTAAATGCAAACCTATGTTGTTAGAAATTAAAGGTGATACTAATTGTATGTGTGTACTCATATCTTGTTAAATGTTCGCCATGTAAACAGACAGTTCCTGTCTGTCACTATAGCTATTGATTCAAAGATCAAAAGGGAATATTAACATTTAGATGAATCTTAGGTGAAATAATGTCATTGTCTATATGTCTCTTTAAAGTTTGTGATAGACTACCTAATGGATAAACTGCCTTATGTTAATTTGTGTAGCTAATTACTGGTGATGCTTAGGAAATACATCTACTTCAAAACCCGCATAATTGCCTATTGTTCGCCTAAGGACTCTGACCTGTCAAAGAAGGCCTGGAGCTGTATAAAAGACCCTTGGGTCCTGATCCTTTTTATCTCAGATCTGCTTGATGCTTCATGCACGGGAAGCTTAAGCTATAAGGCTGAGATCTCCAGTCTTGACTGGATCTCCCTGAATATGAACTTTGGACTATAACCTATGGACTATTTCTAAAAGAACTCTTTGCAACTACAAAGTGCAGCGTCTCTACTATGAATCTAATCTCAAGAACTGTACTTATGTCTGTATGTTTACTGATCTTTTAACCAATACTCTCTCTCTCTCTTTTCTTTTTTAATAAATTTAGTTTAATTAATAAGAATTGGCATAAGCATGTACTTGGGTAAGATCTGGAATATTCATTAACCTCGGAGGTAATGTGTCCAATCCTTTGAGATTGGTAGAACTTTCTTATATGATGAATAAGGTTTTCAGTAATCCTCATAATATTTGACTTGGGTGGAGGTCTAAGGCTGGGTTACTTTAAGGGAACTGTGTTGTTGGCTTCTGGGTAACCAGTGAGGTATTATAGAAGCGTTTTTGTGCTGGTTTGGTAAATCTAAGTATTGGAATATCCACCAGCTTTGGGGATTGTCTGCCCCATTCTTTGCAGTTCACCCTAACTGACCTCAGTTGGCTCCCCTGGGACTCCGGTCACAGTAGGAAATGGACTGTTTTTGTTCAAAATGTTATTTGAATGTTTTATGCTGTGGTGTTGTAGCTGTAGGTACCAGGATAATAGAGAGATAAGAGAGGTAAGGTAATAGCTTTTATTCGACCAACTTCTGTTGGTGAGAGAGACAATGTTTTGTCATCTCCATTTATTTTTTACTAAAACATTTTTGTCTGCGTTGTTTAGCAGAGTAAAAACAATAAAAAGGAATGGTAATACTTAGGAAGTCTTTCTATCTGCTCCTTATGGGCCTCATTACCATAGTATCGGAATGCCTCACAAATATTTATGGGTTTAGCTTCACAACACCAGTGTAAGGTAGGTAAGTGTTATCTCCATGTATAGCTGGGCAACAGACATAGATTAAGGGTCTGATGCAGGGTTCACTGACCTCAATGGGCTCTGGATCCTAAAAATCTAGATACATAGATACCACAAAAAGGCTTTAAACAAAAAAGTTTAAAGTAGCAAGTTACAAAATTAGATAATCAGTTTATACTTGGTTGAGTCAAAGCATTTGAGCAGCTCTAAATAATTCTGGGTCACTGTGAGTGGCCTGTAATTTTCAACAGCCCCAATGTATGTGTGCTCAAATCACCTAAAAATCAATTTTAAAACACAGTAAAAAACAAAACATGCGAAGTCAGTACTCACTGCTGTGATATTAACACAAGATACAGATGCATAGAAATAAAATTTCTACAATATTCCAGTGTGAAATATACTGTAACATTTGGCAAGGTGCCAATCGTCTGTTTGAAATGTAAATGTCCCACCAGGCATTTTCAACAACTCTGGTCCTCAACAATTAAGAGAATAGGGATATTGAAAAGGCAAATGTCTAAGAAATATACATCTGAGGAAGTTATTTTAGTAGTGATTGTTTTTGTAATACAAAAGAAATCTTTGACATCAATGCTTAACACTTCATTCAAGCTCCTCTCATTTTCTGCATGCTTTCTGTTGCTTGATAGACAACTATGACAAAAACATTATAGACTACAATTGTGTTGTCTTTCCATAATGCTGTTTTTGAAAACAAGGAAACATCAGTAATTCCCAGTATGTTTTCCTTTCCAATAGAAAAACACCACCCTGTGAGATCTTCAAGGTTATTTTCTGATATACTGTTTATTTACCAACCTTCCTAGAAAGTGTCTCCAGTGTAGACACTACAGTAATGGGACTGCTGTAATGGTATGCAGCCTTGTATTTTCCAAATAACTTTAATGCTAAGATACCTTAAGAAAATAAATTATGTAACTTCTTAATTACGAATGCACAGTGCTTTGAGTTTGAAAGTAGTTTTCCCTACGTGCATAGCAACAGAATGTATGCACCTAGAATTTTGGATGTGTATGGAAAATGAATCTGCAATGGAGTGCACTTTGAAGTAAGTTTAGTAGGGCCCAACTCATAATGCAACATTATGACCACTTTACTTGCACTTACTGGTGGCTGTTCAATGTAATGGAATGCTATTTCTGTAAGTTTTGAGCATGACTGATTTTAGTTGTCTCTGTGGTGCAGACTTAAGATTGTAGTTATCTGAGAATGATTGTGGTTTACTTTGGAAGTGCAACCTTACTTTAAAATGTCCTGCTTTTCTATTTATTTGTTTAGGAGGGATTTTCAAAAGTTATTACCGTTGGCCCAACTCGGCTCCCTTTGAAGTTAAATTTCAGTAGGAATTAGGCCTTTATAAAACTTAATTCAAAGTGCACACCATTGCAAATTAACTTTCCATACTTTAAGTCAGACTTTCCATACTTTAAGGCAGAGTTAGGCCAGCGCTAAGCACTTCTGAAAATCTCACAGTCTTGTTCATGGGAATTTCTTTAAATATATTAAGGCATCTACCACAACTCTAAATACCTGTAACAATTCTGAAAGCACAAGAGGACACATATCCTAGACACAAAATACTTTAGCCTATGTAATCACACAGTAAGCCACTATAACAATTCATTAAAATCCCACCATAAATAATCCCCTGTAACAATCACTCCAAGGGTACGTTTATACTTACCTCCGGGTCCGGTGGTAAGCAATCGATCTTCTGGGATCAATTTATTGCGTCTTGTCTAGACACGATAAATCGATCCCGGAAGTGCTCGCTGTCGACGCCGGTACTCCTGCTCGGTGAGTGGAGTAAGCGGATTCGACGGGGGAGCCTGTCTGCTGTGTGTGGACCCGCGGTAAGTTCGAACTAAGATAGTTCGACTTCAGCTACGTGAATAACGTAGCTGAAGTTGCGTATCTTAGTTCGAAGTGGGGGGTTAGTGTGGACCAGCCCCAAGTCTCTCAACCTACTTCTCTTAGGGACGGCCCAAACAGATAAGCCTTGAGAAGAGCACTGAGCTTGATGCTTCAGTTTCCCAATAACACTCAAGAGAACTCTCAGGAGGACTGTGTCTTCAATTTATGTTCAGCTGTCCCAAGTATGATGAAATTTGCACTGTACACAAGGCAGCCTTTAGTCATAACACAGCACATACTTTACACAATAAAGGACTCTACAGAAAGGCATTATGTTTAAAAAAAACAATTGAAGGAGGTTTCAGAGGGATTTGACAGATTATTTACTCATGATTATACTGTTGTAGTTTGAGTGGAAATCTGGCTTGATCTAATTAACAAAAATCTGGAACAACATAAGGACAACATTGAAAAACAATGCAGAGAAGCTTTGGAAACTTTCCATTACTTAGCCAAAATGACTGATCTAAAATTCAAAGGTAAGCCCAGAGCTTTATAATCCTGAGTTCCTTCCTTCTCTTCTAGTATTTAAAATCCAGATTTTGACTCCAAATCTGTTTATGAGGAGGTCATATCACAGTGTGTGGCATCAAAATGGTGGAAAACTGAGATTAAAAAAAAAAAAATCACTGAACTCAGGACAGCTGAACTCAGAATACTGTAAATTTTTAGAAGATCTGCACAATTCAGCTTCAACCAAGCTTTAGCACATTCACACTGAGTCAGTCAAAAAGTTTTAATAAATCAAGTGCTTAAAAAGTAAGTAAATTAGTAAAAACGTGTCAGTATTTAAGGGCAGATTCAAAAACCTATGTAGTTAATATGTGGGAGCTTGGCTTTGCATTCTTGTGTTTTTTATTTACAGCTTACAAGTTCTTCATTTTCAACAACAGGTGTACCTTTCTGAGAAATAAATATGCATGAGGGTGTTGCAAATAAAATGGAGTGTGTTGTGGGGAGAAGACAAGAATAAAAGGATACGCATGTTTGCATAGACTGGCTACGTGTATAGATTGCAGGTTACATTAAATGAAAAAAGGGAACATAAGTATGTAAAACTCAGTTACTTGCTCTAATCCAAGATTTTACCTTGGGGTTGGCTGTTATTTGGAGGAACAGTACCTCCTTCTTACTGCCTCTTCACCCTGTGTGGGCTGAGTGTTACCACCAGAGTCAAGAATCCAATTTGCAGCAGTTGGCTAGTCCTGCAGCCAGCCACTGATATTTTCAAGGTAATTGTGGTATGAGAGGTAAAATGCCCTCCTGTGTGCATTCCTGTGATTGTGTCAGGAACTGTGAGAGCAAGAGAAAGTGCTGCTATTGTCATGTGGGAAAAATATTGCTTTGCTCTCTCCTGTGAATGTTTTGGTGATATTACTTTAACAGTGGGATCAGAAGGTTCTTCTAGTGCTGGTCCTTATGTGTCTTACGCATGCATTCCATGTGCCTGACATCGAACTAGCACGAGTAGTGTGGGGATGGTAGCATGGGTAGCGGAGACATGGCTTAGTTGACTATGTACTTGCCTGAACCTGAAACCTGTAGCTAGTAGTGGAGACACAGCATAAAAGACTCAACAGCAACCCTCCTGTTTCTTGGGTATATATATCAGCATTGAGGTGGAAATATCACAAGCAGTCCCAAATGTTTACAAAAGTATTCTCAGTAGAAGCAGCATGTGTCCGTTACAACAGCTCGATAGTCTTTCCTTATGTAGACAATTGATCCTTGATAGGCAAGTTCTGGTCGAAAGTTCTGACATCAACTTAATCTCTGCTGAGTCTTCTGGCATCACTGGGGAACTGTATGAATTTAGAAATGTCTATCTTGTCTGCAACACAAACTATAGAATTCATCGGAGCAACTCTGGACTCTGTCAGGGCAAAAGCTTATCTTCCCTTAGACAGAT
This sequence comes from Chrysemys picta bellii, assembly GCF_011386835.1. Classification (NCBI taxonomy): domain Eukaryota; kingdom Metazoa; phylum Chordata; order Testudines; family Emydidae; genus Chrysemys; species Chrysemys picta. The sequence continues at coordinate 53,003,407 of NC_088794.1, read as the reverse complement.
TCCAGTCAATGAACAATTTAATCAACCGAGAAGAGTCCACAGACATCGGTTTGTTTCTGCCTTATCCTCTTGGGTCACATAGTGTCATGCACCCATGTGACATCTTTTGCAAGGTTTCATCTCTGATGTCTATAAACTTGGCTTCAAACAGATTGTGTGCCAAGAAAACACATCATGGACACAGTAGTAACGATCCCCCCCAGACTGAAGGATTCTCTAAAGTGGTAGGTGAACAACGATATGTGTGTGTGTGTATGTGTGTGTGGCAGGGGTCCCCTTCCTCCCTCCCACACTAAAGAGAATGCTGAACACAGATGAATTCCTACTTTTTAGGGTGCCTACCTGGATACAGCACAAAGCATATGGACTTCTCAGGAGGCTAAAATGCATATAAACCTACTAGAAGGGAGAGCTGTCCAGGAAGCCTGCAAAGCTTTTTTACCAGTTATATGATCCCATCATATTCTAGTGATGCTGGTTAACAGAACTACAGTGTTCTACATCAAGCAGCAGGAAGGGGCAAGACCCACTCCTCTCTACATAGAAGCAGCCAGTCTGTGAATCTGGGGCATTCAACATGAGACTACCCTATCAGCAGTTCACTTCTGGGAAAACACAGTTCTCAGCAGACAGCCTCATTGGACATTTCTTGACCGACCATGATACACAATTTAGTGGAGAGCCCTGTATTAGGATCTCTTTGCATCCCAAGCGATCAGGAAATGCAAAATGTACTGCTCCAGAGGGACTCTGGGTCAGGGCTTATGGCGCACTGCCCTGCTAATCTCATGGATGCCTTTCCACTCATTCCACTCTTTTCTCAAGTTGTATAGAAGATCCAACAGGATACAGCAATAATCATTCTCATGACTCCCATTTTCCAGCCTTTTTCACCTGTCAATCTGTCCATCCATCAGCATCCAGTTCTTTCCAGAGTCCTTGACCCAGGACATGGCAAGGTCCAACATCCCCCACACTCTCCATTTCACAGTTGGTATTCGGATGGACATCAAACCTAGAACAGAGATGTTCAGAAGACAAGTCATCCTCACCATAGCAGGAAAGAATCCACCAGAAAATGCTATATAGCAAAGTGGAAGAGATTCTCCATTTGGGCTCAGCATCATCACATGTCCCAGAGAAAGTGGGGATTTCTGCTATCTTGGATTATCTCCTCACCCTCAAGTCTGCTGGCCTTTCCCTTAGCTTGCTGCAAGTTCAGATGGCAGCAATCAGTGTCTGACACCCTTCAATTAACAACCACACTATCTTCACCCACATGATGATATGTTTTCTCAAAGGTGTAATTAGAACCTTTCCACCAATAACCAAACCAACTCTAACCTGGGATCTTATCTTGGTATTCTTAACATTAACTAGACCACTGTTTGAACCATTAGGAATGTGTTTGTCTCATTTATTTATGACAATCGCCAATTCTGGTGGCCATCACTTCTGCCAGAAGCATAGAAAAACTTGGACCGCTGATGGGTGACCCATTGTATACAGTATTCCATAAGGAGAAGGTCTCATAGCAATTGGACCCTGTAACAGGGTATACTGTTAAGAGTGGAAGGGTCAGAAGACCCTGTTCCAGGGAGTTTGAATGCACAAGGTCCCAGGAAATGCCCTGATAGTGGAAGAGAGGAAGTGGTCAGATGGGGAAAAACACTAAGGCATTGTTCCTTTAAAGGCTCCGGATCAGAAGCCATGTAACATAGGATGGGGCACGGCCTCCCCTGTCTTCCAGCCGACCAGGAGGAGCTCTCTGGAGGAAAGCAGTCTATAGACTGCCTTTTCGCTCAGAACAGGGGGATACACTGGTAAGAGAAGGAAGTTAGAGGCTAGAAGGCTAAACTCCAGGGAGACACAGCTATGAAACATGACCCTGTGAAGAGTAGGCTGGTAGAAGAGCTCAGTATGGAAGGCAGAACCTCTAGAAATCAGTATGAATCTCTGGATTGCAGTGATGGACTTAATTGGTGGGACTGTTTGAAATGGTTTGCGGGCACTAAACCAGCCCCAAGTGAAGGGCAACAGGACTTCTAAAAGAGACTGTGGAGAGTCTCTACAGGTATGTCTACAGTGCAATTAAACACCGGCAGTTGGGGCATACCAGCTGACTTGGGCTTGTGAGGCTGTTTAATTGCAGTTTAGTCATGTGGATTTGGGCTGGATCCCAAGCTCTGGGACCCTCCTCCTCACAGGGTCCCACAGTCCAGGCTCTAGCCTGAGCCTGAATGTCTATGCTGCAGTTAAAGAGCCCCATAGCCTGAGTCTGAGTCAGCTGGCACAGGCCAGCTGTGGATTTTTAATTGCAGTATAGACATACCCTAAGGGGCCCTGAAGAAAAAGAGAGCGAACAGAAGGAGGTAGCTGCATAGGGAACTCTGGCCATGGGGGATTGCTCAGGAAGCAGGGGCCCTGTTATTCATCAGAAACTAGCTCCTAAAATAATTTCACGTAAATCAGGTAAGACAACTACTAAAAAAGTCTCATACCAGTGTTGAGGATAAGAGACTCCATTCCTTGCTGTGCATCAGCCTTTTACCAGCAAACAACAAAATCTATCCAGAAGTCACATGGACTATTTGTTTCCCTAGTGGAATGAATGAGAGGTCAAGCAATCTCCTGTCAGAGACTTTCTAAGTGGATTTCAGATTATCCTGTTCTGATATCAGTTGACACATCTTCCTCCTGCACAGGGGGTGAGAACCCATTTTACCAGACCACAAGCACCTTCAGTAGCATTGCTTCAAGAAGCATCACTCCTTGATATAAGCCAAGTGGCTACATGGCATTCCATTCAGACCTTCACGAGACACTATGCTATAGTACAAGCCTCCACAGTGGACATCCTTTGTGCTTGTCAGTCACCCATAGTGAAATGAACATAGGCACTGCACTAAAAGAAGAAAAAGAAGTTCCTTACCTTATAATACCTGAAGTAATTTGAGGTGTGTGGTCCTTATCTGTATTCCACTACCTGTCCTCCTTCCCATCTGCCTTGGTCCGTGGTGGTGAAGGAATTGGAGAAGCGGTCTGTCCATGCTGCCCCTTATATTCTTGGTTCGCATCATGAGAAGGGTGTAGGTTCAGATTAATAGACACTACTACGTAAGAATCTTCCAGTCTCAGGTGCCTAGAGCACATGCACATCCACGTCCACCAGTGGAATATAGATCTCGACCGCACATCTCAGAGAACTTTAGATGCTACAGTGTAAGTAACTTCTCTTTCTCTGGCCATCAGGGATCTATTTAACCAGGAAGGGATGGAATAGTGCAGCCAGAAGGTTCCAAGGCAGTTGGTGATTGGCAGTGGACCCTCCTGGCTGCTGAGAGCTGCTTTCTATGGGAAGTCTCTGACAGAACATGAACACTTGAAGCTTATAAAGCAGCAGTGCTGGTTTAAACAACTCAGGAACTCCCTGCATTACATCTTCTTCTTGTCTGAGCTTGTAAGTTGCGAGAATCCATCCCTTGTCCTTACCACCATCTGCATGGCCATTCCTGTTAGGTGTCCTGCCAGTCTGTGTATTTGGACCAGACATTAAGTAATGCTTCCTGCTTTGACCAAATGTATCATTTTGATGTAAATGAAGTTACAACAAAAAACTTCCCCCCAGCCAAAAATCGGTGGGTTCCTCCCCCGAGCTCTATTTCTGTGAGCCAGAGGAGTGGGAATGGGAAAGGTGCCACAGTTAGGACTGTGGTAAAGGGGAAGGTACCCAGATTTGTCAGGGGCTCCCTAAAGAGTGAGCACAAATCTGTCCTCCTCCACCCCACAGCAGTCTGGGCATGAACAGTAGATATATCACACTGGCATTTCAGCCTGTCCTGTGTGACCTACTTCAAAGAGCACTGGACTGGAACCAGGAGACTTGTGTGCTAATCCTGGCTCCACCACTGACCCGACACACAAGTTCAGGAAAGTCATTGCACTTTCCCGTGCCTCAGTTTCCTCAGCTGTAAAATGGAGCCAATGATGTTTACTCCCCTTTGTGAAGGAGTTTAATAGCCCCAGCTAGAAAGAGCGCTAGATTAGAAGATTTAGGCGTTACTGCACCGGGGGAGGGCCCTGGCTGAACCAGGGAGTTTGACTTTGCACTTCCCCTGCAGGCAAGGGGCTCACCCGCGGCTGCAGAGGGAGCAAGGGGCTTTCGGGGCTCCCGAAGAGGGGAAAAGGGAAAGATTCAACCTTCTCCTAGGGGCGGGAGCAAGGGCCTCTTCCCTGGGCTCCAGCAAGGAGCCTGGCAGAGGGGTTGGCGCGGAAGGGAACCGGGGCAGCAGGCGGGGAGGCTGATCCCTCGGCGGGGCTGAGCGGGGGTCAGGGCCGGGGCTCTGGGCAGCAGCTCCGATTGCGGCGGCAGCGCGGCAGGCAGGGCCCGGGCGGTGGCGCTGCCGCTGCGGCGGAGGCCTAGAGCTCGCCCAGTCTCCGCTAGGGAGGGCCCCATAGCTGGGAACCGAGCCCAGCCATCGTCCTAGCGGGACTGAGGTGCAGCGAGTCCCGCGGGCCCCTCCGCGTGCACCATGGGCCCCAGCGCCTAGGCCGCCGGAGAGAGGAGCGGCAGCGGGAGGAGGAGGCCGGGGGAGGGCCGAGTCCCTCCCCGGGAAGATGAGGCGGAGGCCTGGGGAACTGAGCAGGCTGAGCTGGGGCTCCTTCCTCTCAGCCGCCAGGACAAGATGGCAGCGTCCGAGGCGCCGGCGGCAGCCGCAGGAGCAGCAGCCGCAAAGAGCTAAGCCCGGCCTGGGAGGCGCCTCTCCGTGACTCTCCCGGACATGCCCAGGGCGGCGGCAGCTCGGACACTCGCGCTGCCCGACCTGTGAAGGTGAGGGGCGGCCCTGCCTGCCGAAGGGGGGACCCGGCTCCTGTTCTCTGGCTGGGGCCGAGCCCCCCCCGCAAAATGCCCCGCTGGGCGTGGGGCTGTGGCAGCTGAGAGTCCGGGCGGGAGAGGACTCGGGTGCTTCTTGCCCCGTCTCTGGGGAGTGGCAGCAGCTCGGAGCCTGCTGCTCCCGAAGGCGCCTCCTGCCGAGGCAAGTCAGGGTGTGGGGCGGGGGGCGACGACTCTGGCGCTAACAAACTTTGAACCATGGGCTGAGTCCCCCTCCCCCCGCTTCTTTCTCAGCCCGTGGGGCGGGGGGCAGGCGGTGCCCCACCTCGCACACGTACTGCGCAGTTCCCCTTCCAGCTCCCCGGGCACTGAAGTTTGCCCAGGGAGGAGGTGACGCTCCCGCGAAAAATCTAGTGGTAAACAAGCAGCCTGGTCCCACAGCGAGTGTCCCTTCTGTTTTCCCGTTGTTCCACTTTTATCATCTCTTTCCTCTTAGGCCCAAAAGCTTCCCCTTCTTTTATTCTTTTCCCTGTCTTTGCCCCATTCTCCAGTGCACTCTGCAATTTCCCTTTGGATGGGTTTGTCTGACGTGTGTAAAACTAACCTGAGGAGCTGTGTGTGATTGTTGTTGTGATCGAAGAAATGTGATACCCTCCGTTTGCAACTTGTCAGGCCAGCAGGAAGGCGTGGCTGCCGAGCTTCTCTTGTTACAGCGATTATTGCTTCCCTTTGGAACACAGAGGTAATTTGCAAATGTAGTTTGGGAAGGAGTATGTCTATTTCCATTTCAGAGGGGGAAAAGAATAGCTTAAAATGGTATGTGGGACTGATGACAATTCAGTGGAGCTCCTTTGGAACTTAGGTTGCTGCGGTTTCTTCCCCCTTTTTCTCCCCCCACTATGATTTAGTAATAAGTGTTAGTTTAGTCCTTGTATGGTGTTCTCAAACTCTGTGAAATGCTGCTGTTGTTCCCAGGTGACGGTATATTTATTCTGTTTATTATGACGAGCTCGTTTCGAAAATGCTTATTTGTTGTTGTGTTGGCTCTTTAACAGTTTTGTTTTCAAATAGCTATACCTTGGCTGTTTTAAATCAGTCGAAATTGGAACTTGGCAAAAATTAGATAGGATATGCTGCTGCTTTGTACTTTAAACATTTGATTAGAGAGTGGCCAAAACTAACTCTTCTCAGGGTTTCAGGTGCTTTTTATTTTATGTTGACCTATCACAAAGGCACTTATTTTTAAAGGGGAATATTTGCCAATCATTAGCTTTTAAAGTACTGGTAGGCTAATGTCTTCTTGTATTTATAATTTTACTATTAAAAAACAACAACCGGTTTCTTGTTTAAATAAAACTTTGAGCAGACTCCACAGTTACTTTTTATAACTCTTCCCCCCCCCCCCATTTCTGTATCCCAGCACCATTTTGGTTTTAGGTGCTGAGTGCCTTATCACCCTTGTACCATATAAAAACAGCTATTGCATACTTATTAGTTAACTTTGTAAGATAAATATTGATAACTCCTTTTATATCAAGCCCTAAATGAGCTAGAAATGCTATAGGTAGTATTTTAAAATGATTTTTGTACAGGTTCTGTTGATATTAGATGCTAAATATCTAATTTTTAAAATTAGAAAGCCAGAAACTAATGTATACCGCTTCCATCCTATGGTCAGCAGGTTATTCTTAGAACGTTATGATTTAATACAATAGCTAAGACTTCTGAATTTACTTAACAGATGTTAAATGTTTTTTAAATACCATTTTTAAAATGTGTTTTTGCTTTGATCACTAGCTTTAAATGCAGGCCAAGTACGTTGTTAGTGTGGGGGTAACAGATATTAAAGCTGCAGGTCACTAGTAACAAGACTTAGAGTTAAATATAGTTTTGTATTTTCTCAATATTACTTTCACATACCATTACACCAGTTGCACAAAGTGTCTGTTCAAACAGAGCAGCTGATGTGAGAGCAAAATAAAAATATTGGCTAGTCTCCAGAGGTTTGGTTTATAGAAACCTTTGGCAAATTAATATTGTTACAGGAGGAACTATGTTTGAAATACACACTGTAACTAAAAACTGTCTTAACTTTAACAAGCGTGTCAGCCGGCAAACAGAGTAATTAAGCAGCTGAAAAATAGGTCAGGACTGTATTATGAAGTGGCACGATGAGGTTGCAAATAAAGAGTACAGCAATGTGTAATTTTTTGTAGGTGACTTAAATGTAGAAAATTGATATGATATTGATGACTGCATTATCTCAGCGTATATTAAACAATCCAATGAGTATATGGTAAACCAGATTTATCTAATCATGTAGAAGAATTTGCTAGACTAGTTATGCTTGTTTACTACGCTAAATGTTAGAGACTTCAATTGTAATGCTATTTTGCTTTCCATCAATGGCATGGTGTTATGTTGATAAATTATTTCTTCATTGATTTATTTGAGTAGAAGTTATGACTGGTGCTTTTGTGGTATTAATATGATTCTGTGTATTTCCAAACATTTTAGAATTAGACAGACTCCATCACCTTGAAATCTGGTTAGTTTAAAAAAAAATTAAATTGGTTTAAGGAGCTACATCTGCCTTGAGCCCTTCTGCCAACTTCTGTGGTTTCTTATATTTGGATGTCGTCTTCTGTCATCTTTCTTTTGTGTGAGATCCCCACACACAAACAGGGAAAACAAAGTGATATCAAATATACAAAGTAAATAAATTGAGGGTGAGAAATCATAGTTATAACAGTATTAGAGAAAATTTTTAGACAAGTGTGTTTGTTTTGTTTTACTAGACTGCTTTAAAGGAACAACATGTGATGACTTAGAGGTGTGATTAGTGTGTGGACTTTATACTGCTCTCATTAAAGTCTATAGGAGTTTTACCAGTTAGGCCAACACTGAGTGGTTCTGAAAATCCCACCCTAGATGTATTGTGAACTTAGGACTTGATTCTGCAAGCTCATATTCATAGGGGTCCACCTGCATGTATGAGCTTGTGGGTTTGGGGCCTTAATATGTTAGTATAGAGAATAAAAATCAAAATACAATTTTCTTTTTTCATGCTACCACTGTACTGATAAATTATAAGATGTTCTTATTTATTCTGACAGACTTTTGAAGTTTAAATTTTTTTTACAAGTTTGTCCTCACTTGTAGAGTTCTCAGTTAATGAGTCTTTTTGCCAGGGACAATGATGTGATTACACTTGGCTGGGCATATTTTTTCTGAACTTCAGAAGTAATGTTAAATGCAGGTGAAAAACTTCAATTTCAGAAATCTGGTACTATTTAACTTCCAGCTAATATATTGATTAATAACTGTAACTATTGGTGGTTTTGTGTGTGTGTGTGTGTGTGTGTGCACGCTCCATCAGGCATGGAGGGTATGAAGTTTGGATGAAAAATACTACCAAACACAAAATAAAGTTAAATTGTATAAATTTAGAAGTCTACATTTTAATCTGCACTGTTTTGTCAAACAGTCTACAAGTTATGGGGTGTGTGTGTGTTTGTTTATCAACCCTATTTTTCCTGGTGTGTGTTTATACTACAGTAAATGTAGTAAAGGTAGGTAGAATAGTCTAATGAGCAAAAATGAAACATGGCAATGACTATTAATCTTCTTCAATGATGTACTTCATGTTGGGATTAATGAAATTGCACCCATATCTCCGTGTAAGAAAGAGTTTCTAGTCATCTGTAGCTTTGCAAACCCCCTTAAGATGAATTCACTGAGGAGCTCTTGTTGTGACTGCTGCACAGTTACAAGAGAATTTAAGATTATTGCCCTAAAGTTAATTTATTGAAGAATGAGTTCTGATATGTACTATTTCTTCAACTTGGATTATGATGGTCATTTAGATGGGTAATGTGGTCTGCAGAAGGTCAGGCTACTAATTTCTGACTGTTCTAAATATTAACTCTACTGCTATTTTAAAAATGTGGAAACAGATTGTACTTGGTTCTACAGTATTTTTAAAACTATTTTTATGTGGAAGCAAATGCACTTGTTTCCAAAACAAATATAAGATTTTACTTCTAAAAAACGTTTGTATTGAAAACTAGGAAGATGCAATTAGTTAAAGGATTTATGTTACTTGAGGGACGAGTGGGGGGAACACCATTTCTACATTTATGAAGCATGAAAGATATTCTAAAGTAGGAAGGATTACAGACCACGTGAATGTATTTGAACTTTTGGGCAAGAAGTAGTACAAGGTGAACTGGAAAGAAAAGAAAATAGGAAGTGTGTGTTCAGTGGCTGAAATGAGCCAGTTGCACGAGACCAAAGTTCAAGAAAACAAGTTGTGAAATATTGTAGGAAAGAATTTTGGGCAGTTTTAGAGAGAAGATGAGTAGGCCATATATACCTGGTAACAATAGTCAAAACAGTTTTTAACAGTTTAGTATTCCATTATATATTACAGGACTTCAGCTTGCATAGCTTTATTTTCAAGCTTTTTCTTGCTATTTCTGCAGCTAGCATAACTTGTTAGCGATGCCCTCCATATTTTTTCCCACAGGAAGATAATGCAATTTGAATGTTTTTTTTGTTGGTAATTTATCAGCTTTAGCATGTCTTAAACTGCTTTCTCTGTAGCATAAGAGGAGGTAGACAAAAGCAGACCTGGACTGGAGCATGTGGTTTGAAAAATCCTACTGCTCATTAGTCTATAGACAAATCTTAATTTAAAGCCTGTTTTTTGTCTTAGTCTTTATCACATTGATGCTGTACTTTCCTTTTGGGGCATTAACTTTTCAGAAGCAAATAAGAAAAATATAAAGATGGTGCTCAAAGTGAATGTTCTCATATTCCTGGCTAGTCTCCTCATTATCATAGAATCATAGATTCTAGGACTGGAAGGGACCTCGAGAGGTCATCGAGTCCAGTCCCCTGCCCGCATGGCAGGACCAAATACTGTCTAGACCATCCCTGATAGACATTTATCTAACCTACTCTTAAATATCTCCAGAGACGGAGATTCCACAACCTCCCTAGGCAATTTGTTCCAGTGTTTAACCACCCTGACAGTTAGGAACTTTTTCCTAATGTCCAACCTAGACCTCCCTTGCTGCAGTTTAAACCCATTGTTTCTGGTTCTATCCTTAGAGGCTAAGGTGAACAAGTTCTCTCCCTCCTCCTCATGACACCCTTTTAGATACCTGAAAACTGCTATCATGTCCCCTCTCAGTCTTCTCTTTTCCAAACTAAACAAACCCAGTTCTTTCAGCCTTCCTTCATAGGTCATGTTCTCAAGACCTTTAATCATTCTTGTTGCTCTTCTCTGGACCCTTTCCAATTTCTCCACATCTTTTTTAAAATGCGGCGCCCAGAACTGGACACAATACTCCAGCTGAGGCCTAACCAGAGCAGAGTAGAGCGGAAGAATGACTTCTCGTGTCTTGCTCACAACACACCTGTTAATGCATCCCAGAATCATGTTTGCTTTTTTTGCAACAGCATCACACTGTTGACTCATATTTAGCTTGTGGTCCACTATAACCCCTAGATCCCTTTCTGCCGTACTCCTTCCTAGACAGTCTTTTCCCATTCTGTATGTGTGAAATTGATTTTTCCTTCCTAAGTGGAGCACTTTGCATTTGTCTTTTATGCCATATTGTATGGGTGCAGTTTGTTTATTTTTTGTAAGCTTAGTCCGATCTACCAGGTGTTCATTTGAAAAAGCTTTTATTTCTACATATACTTCAAGCTTGTTCTTTTAAAAATGTTCCTCTAACAAGGCTATTGTACAATTTATTGAGAAAATACAGTCAAATTGAATGGGGATTTGCTTTTTGACATCTTGCAGAAATTTCTCAAGATGTGATCTCTCAGGTTGAGGGCAGGTAGGAAACATTTACAGTTTTGTTTTATACTACTCTTCTGAAGGGTCATAGTAATCTGAAGTAATTCATCTTTCTGTATAAAGCCAATCATGTTAAACCCTATTCTGGGAATAGGAGGGCCTGTTCTACATTAGGAAATTAGGTCAGTATAACTGTTGCTCAAGGGTGTGAAAAATCCACACCCCTGAGCGATGCAGTTAAACCCTCCAAGCCTGGTGTAGGCACTTTAGATCTATGGGAGAATTGTCTTGTAGAACTGGCTATCACATCTCAGGAAGGTGGAGTACCTATGCTGACTGAGGAACCCCTCCCGTCGATGTAGGTAGTGTCTTCACTGAAGCGCTACAGTGGTGCAGCTGCACTGCCGCAGTGTTTTAAGTGTAGACAAACCCAGGAAATAACATTTTGTGAACTGTCATGACTTGTGTGCTGCACTCTCTAGTTCTAAAAGTTAATTTCTAATTTACTATTTTGCTTTAAAAGTGGAAGAGAAAATAATTATTTTTTAAAAACAAAACCTTAAATCAGCCAGCAATTTTATTATGAAATATTTCTGGCTATTTAAGGCTTTTAGATTAAACATTTGACCTGACTTCTACACTGTTGAAAACTTATGTGGAACATTCTCTAACTTCTTAATTAGAACTACATATTTCGAGTACACCCATAATCGATTGTGTATGTATATAAAACCTCTCTATTTCAGAGATTATTTAAAATGACTTACTGTTATGTGATCTACTAAAATATAGTTGTGACAAGGTTGCCAGGGTACAATCTGAATTGTGGGACAGAACCCTCTATCCCATCCCATCAACCTGGGGTATCCCTTCTGTGGTGCTGTTGGCAAGCTATAAACCTCTGAAAGATACTGTACTTACACAGACATCCACAGGCAAGGACACCCCCAACTGAGTTACAGGAATGCTTCTCCCAGCCAATCATGAACCAGCAATAGAGAGGCTCCAGCCATGTTCCCCCTAGCTTCCCAGCCTTGCACCCCAGAGCTGTACCATTTTGCCCTGGTCAGAAGCCTGATCAGTGTAAGTTCATTACCCAGTCTCTCTCTCCCTTGATGTTGAGGACACACACTAGCCTTTGTAAACTGAGCTGAGATTTCCCAATCAATTCAACCAAAACACACTGTTTGAGGTAAAATATAAAACAGATTTATTGACTACAGAAAGATAGATTTTAAGTAATTATAAGTAGCAAGTGTAAAGATCAAAGTTGGTTACCTAAGAAATAAAATAAATGTCAGTCTAAGTTCTATAAACTAAACAGGATTTGAATCAAGCAGTGTCTAACCCTGGCAGATGGTATAGTTCTTCAATACACAGGCTGAGACTTTCTTCCAGCCTGGGACCACCTTCCCCCAGTTTAAAGTCTTTGTCCTCCAGATATGCTTCTAGGTGTTGAGTTGTGGGGGGAGGGAGGCCAAGTCATGATGTCACTTCCTCTCTTTATAGTTTCTTCTAGCTTGCTGGAAAGATCTATGCTTGTGACGTGGGAAAATCCACCCCCATTTGTTAAGCATTCTCCATTGTCTGCATGCTCTCTCTGAGAAGGCTTCTGGGATGGTTGTTGGGAAAGTGGATTCCCTTTACTGGAGCATCAGCCTGTCTGGCTATTCCATTGTTGTACCTGAAAGGCTGGTTGTGGGTTTTCCCAACCTCACAACATATTTCAGTAGCACACACATAGCAAAACTTCATAACTTTGCATACAATGATAGCACATACAATCCAATGGAATATTCATGGTCAACAGATCAAGACTTTAAAAATGATACCTCACAAGGCATACTTTATACATGACATATCATAATTATATGACAGTGGTGAATATGGAGGTTCCAGGGTGCTGTTTTGAGGCTCAGAGTGCCACAATATTGTATTGTGTTCCTTTTCTGGCTTGACTGAATGTTTGTGTATATATATCAGACATTCTTGCATGTGCTTATCTGATGCTTCATAGTCAATTTCAGGATTTTTGGGGTAGCATAGAAATGATTCTTTAGGGCTCTGCAAAACTGGGCAATGCATGGCTACAGAATCCACAGGCATCAAAAATAAACTCTGTGTATGTATGTCTGGTGAGACTGAATAACCAGGGATTGTTAAGAAAAATTACCATGACATACTTCCAAACTTAGTGAACATTTTCCATATTTAAGGCTATTTTATCAAATAAAAGGATTAGAAAAATACCTTTATAAAATAAGGCTATGATTAGTATTGCTATTAAAATTTGCTCCACAATTGGGGGACTCACTTTGGCTCCCAAACCCCGCAATTCCATGCTGTCCAAAAATATTTGGGCATAATAAGATGCTGTGTAAGTTGTAGTTGGGGCTAAACAAAACAGCTATGTTAATTTTGGCTTCCTTCAAAACACAGCAATAAAATAGTTGCTGGTAAAATGGATTAGAACAAAATTAGTAGGGGAAAATATTATTTTTTAGTTTCTAAGGGGATAGTGTAATCATATCTGTAAAAATATGAATGCCCTTTTTAAAAGTAAAGTAGTGAGGTAGAGTGATTCATAAATGCTAAATTTCTCTGCAATGGGTAATCTATAGAATACTCATTGAAAATTGGATATATTGCTAAACCCCTCCCCAGGAAACAATTCTTAATTTAAAATGTAATTTTTTAAAACTGAGCACATCTCAGTCCCTCATCCATTTAGTGATACCAAAATAAATCAATAGTTTTGGAAAAGAATATCTTCATTGTGTGGTGTCACAGCTTTCAAACAATTAATGTGCCACTGTGGAATGATTTCCCGTTTAGTACCTCTTAAATTACTTTTAATGTGTGGTTTAACTTAATTTTCTATTTTGATTTATGTCTTTTCCATACAATGTAGACTACTTGTTAGAGAATAGAAAAGATACATGTTTCCATAAATATAACTTACTGGGTACACACATAAAAGCAGTAACTAGTTATCTAAAATATATAGTAGAAATGTTATTGTCATGGAACTAAATATTTTCTGAAATGCTCATGGTTTTGAGGCAAACGAAGTATGGAATTTGGTGTTTTACAGACCTTGTCTTGTGTCGTAACAAGGGTTTTTATCTTGGTGGCAATGTTGTAAAGAATATGAACTGTATAATGGGTGCTGATTTCATTTGTACAGTGCTCATTATGAGGGATGATAAAGAAACTCTTGCAATTAATGTCTAGGTTCCAGTATTGAAAAAACTTAGAAAATAGAACAAAGAATAGATAAACTAAAGTTATAAAATGTTTATAATCATAAATAACCATCTTCACATGTGGTGGAATCTTTTTATTGCAGAGATGTTTTCTTTTTAAATTAGAATCAGAGAAATCACTAAGGCCTTGATCCTACAAACTCATGCACATAGACAGAACTCGCTAGGCCTGCTTAGAGCTCTATTGAAGCCAGTGATACTCTGCAGGGGAACAGGCATCTGTACATACATAGGAGCTTACAGGATCAGGGCCTAAAATGAGTATGTCGTCATATAAAATGCAACTGTTGCAGTGAAATTTGACTCAACAAATGCAAATAAAAATGAAAATAAATTGTAGTTATTGGGAAAGTAATACATATCAACATTTTAAATCCAAAATGAAATAAAAAAAAATCCCCATTGTAGGACCACAATAACCATTAATGATCAGAAATCAATGAAAATAGACCGGATAGAGTTTATTATAAAGTTATAACCTAAAATCTCAAAACAATTAAACTATCATTAAATCTAAGCAGAAATTTACGAACACCTTTATCAGTGTCCTATATAGTCTGTACTGTATAGGTTTTAATCTTGGTTTTTTATTAGAATTTAAATTTACCCAACATCTATTATTTTAAGGATAGAGCCTGCTAGCCTCAACAACTCAAAAACATGTGCCATTTTCCTCTCCCTTCATGCTGTGCATGTTTAACTTATATTCAGACTTCTCCACCTTTACTCCTGGGGGAATTCTGCACCAAAAAAATAAAACTTCTGCGCATAGTATTTTAAAATTCTGCAAATTTTATTTGTCAAAATAACACTACATAATCATGCCAGTTTGTTATTTTGGTAATTTATTTCAAAATATCTGTCAGCAAGTATGTCTGTAACAATACAGACACACACACACAAATCCCCCCAGGAGTAGAGAGTTAAAGAAACCCTTATGACAACCCAGTTCCTGTTTCTCTGCCCCCACCTCCCTGCAGAGCCTAGCTGGGGGGCCAGATACTCACAATTCCTCCCCCCCCCCCCCGAGCCCAGCCATGGGGCCCCCTCTTGCCGAGATACCCACACCTGCCCCCCTACCTCTCAGAGCTCAGGGATCCAGAGGGAGAAACAGCCTGATGCTTGGTCCCAGGCTTGCTTGGAGTTTCCTGTGTGCTGCTGTCTCCTTCCCTCAGGGGGTGCAGGGAACTGCAGCTGCTGGGAACCCTCCAGCTCCTCCTCCTCGACCCCCGGCAGTGTCTTCTAGGTGTGAACTGGGCTCTGCCAGGTCTAGCTGCCCCTAATGGTGGCCAGCAGCACTGCAGCCCATTTCTGTGGGGGGAAAGGAAATTCTGCATGCACAACATTGATTTCTGGAAGATTTTTGCATTGCGCAGTGATGCAGAATTCCCCCAGGAGTACACCCTCTATACAAAGCAACAGAGGGTCCTGTGGCACCCTCAAGACTAACAGAAGTATTGGGAGCATAAGCTTTCGTGGGTAAGAACCTCACTTCTTCAGATGCAAGATGCAAGTAGCTCTTCAGACCACTTGCTAGTCCACATTTTCTATTTGTTTTGGTTGAGATTTTTTCAAGCCTCGTTCTTGGCCATGTAAGCTATTTTCTTAAGATGAAATTCACCCATACAGGAGAGGGCCCACACAAGGTTCTATCCAGTCATTTAAGAATTTTTTATTTCAGTAAATCTGCTGTTTGAGGTTAATGAAGGATAAATTAATTTTTAAAAAAGAGATCAGACTGATAGGTCTGCGTGTAGATGCACAAGCTAGTTCAGATCTACTTTTGTGTTGAGGATAGCCTATGCTGATTCAGAGCTGGTGGCAGATATTTCATTTTTCTCACTGTGCATACTAGTTTATTGCTTGCAAGCAAAGATGGAAAAAATAAGTTTGTTCATCCTATTTGTGTTTGTCACTAAAGTCGTATTGGAATCACAAAGTTTAGCTTTTGATGTGTGTACAGCATGAATATAATGATTATGCCTTTGTGCCTTCTTTAATATTACTGTTGGTATGAATGACTTTCAGAAATAATTTAGGATACCACTAAGTCATGTGAAAATTTCCTTTTTATATTTTATTAGTTTAACACTCGTTATATTTAAAACATTTTTTTTTATGTATTGACAATGGAGTTCTGACTGATTTAATTTGAACTTTCATTGTCAGTAATTGAAATACTTTAGTCTACTTCAAAATGTAAATGTTTAATCTTTTCCTATGAACTGAAAATCACATGATAGGAATGGCTCAAATCATTCTCTTCACCTATTTGTTTTGAATTCTAATTCTGTTAATAAATACTATACTTACCTAACCAATAGGGAAACTGAGGTTGTGTCTTGTCCATTTCCCCATAACAAGTCTGTTGCAAAGTTGGGAACAGAGCCCAGATTTCCTTATTCTCATTCTGTGCCTTCTCCTGATTATTTATCAGTTTTTGCCTACCAATTATTAGAATTTTATATTGAGATAAATGCAATATATCATCTGCGCAGTCCTACTCTTGAGCTTGAAATGATGTTGGTCCCTAAGAGATTAGTATTGGATAGTTGTGCAAACCAATAACCCTCCCCCCTCCAACTCGTGATTGCATGCCACCTCCTCTCATTCTTAGCTTGCCCTACTTATAATCTTCCAGTTAGTTATTTCAATGAATGAGCTTTCTGTAGGAGCTTTATCTCTTCACCTGCTGTTCTGGCTCTTTTACCTGCTCAGTGCTTATCCTGCATTGAGTATCCTTTTATGTCTTTCCCTGCATTCCAGTCAGGTAGGAGTGTATGTGCTAAAGTATTTCCTGACCCTGGAGCTTTTTCAGGCTCTTCAGCACCACTAAGGGTTTGTCTACGCTACGCAGCTTTTAGTGACAAGGCTGTGTTGACACTTTTGCGGTATTTTTTCGGCACTTTTGCCGACAAAATACTTCCAGCCCCGCGAGTGGCATAAGCTTTGTTGGCAGGAGAGCGTTCCTGCCGACATACCTGCGTTCACATTGCTGCTTGGGTCGGCAAAACTTTTGTCTTTCGTGGGCAGGTGGGGGTTTAAGTACCTGCGAAAGACAAGTTTTGGCGACAACTGTGCAGTGTAGACATACCCCAAGATACCAGCCTCCATAGACTTGGGAGGATACTAGGCTCTGTAGCCTTTGATTGGACTCCAGTATTTATTTGCCCTTGTCTCAGAAGCTCAAAGAGCCTCTACCAAGTTAGAGAAATGATAGGGTTGGATAAATGACAGCACAAAGGCAGATCTCCCTGGGATGGGATCTGTTGTGTCCCTTTACCCTTCCACCAATGGAAATGGAGGGTATAATATGGTCCATTTGTTTTATAGTGTCTCAGTATTCTTCCATCCATCTCTTTCTTTCATGAGTGTGGGAATTCACCTTCATGTACCTCTTCTTTCAGTTTGGGGCAGAAGCTGCATAATTTTATTAGAGTAAAAACTTAAAAGAATTTAAAGTACGGTAGAAGTATAAGTGAATATAATCCCCTTTATTCATTTGCATAACTACTGTTATCTTGAATAGCCAGCAAGCTTGCATGTAGAGGAGGATGTATCCAGAAGCCCGGTATTTCTTCAACTTAAACCACTTTATATCAGTGGTTCTCAAACTTTAGCAACCCGAGGACACCCATTTCGATTTAAAATTTTTCGCAGACCCCCAAGTCCCCTGTTCAGCCCCAGGCTCTGCCCCCATTCCACCCCTTCCCCCAAAGCCCCACCCCTGCCCCTCCTCTTCCCTGCTTCTTTCCGCCCCCTCCCCCGAGCGCACCTCCTCCCTGCTCCTCCCCTCCCCTCCCTCCCAGTGCCTCCCACTCGCTGCTGAACAGCTGTTCCATGGCGTGCAGGAGGCACTGGGACAGGGAGTTGATGATCAGCGGGGCTGACGGCCCCAGACATGACTTGCGAACCCCAGGAGTAGTCCGCGGACCCTAGTTTGAGAAACTCTGCTTTATATAACATTGTGACCAATACCACTCCAACTCAATGTCTTGCTTGGTCTTTTGGCTTCCCCCCTTGTGTTACCATCTGGCTGTAGCAGGTGAACATGTCTGTGAGATGACACATTTGTTAGTGCCCCTTGACCAAGAATCAGAGGATGGTGTAGTTTCCGGAAAGTGTTTACTCTTCAGTACTTCTCCTTGCAGGTTACAAGGTTCTCTTCTTTTTGGGGACCTCTGCCTGAAATTACCCATACAACATTAATCTTAAAAATAAGATTGATTAAAAACAGGAAATAACTATTCACTTACTATCTGGGTTTATGTCTTCCATAAGCTAAACTTAAATAAGGCATTTTAAGGTAGTTAACAGAGAGAAAGGAAAAGTGAATAACGTACATCTCTTGAAAGCAATCTGCTCTCTGTTCCCCGTTTTTGGTCAGGTTGTTATGATTGCTTGATGTCCAAAGACAAATTTCTCGTGCTGTGTCCAGAGATCTTTTAGGATTTGTCACATTTCGTTTTTGTATCAATTTAATTGTCAGTTTAGAAACAGATCAAGTTAAATCAGTGCAATCCTTTAGTGTAGAGAGTTATACCAGTATGTAGGGGACTCATGTCGGTGTGGCTTATTTTCATAAACTTGTGAAATAGGCAATACTTCTATCAGCACCTTTCTACCAGTATAACTATGTCTATGCTAGGGATCACACTGATTTTAACTATCTGTTTTATAATTAAATTGGAACAAAAACTATTTGGAAACCACTCATAATAAAAGGTAGAACTGAATTATGCCTTTGGAAAATTTAAAGTGACTTTAAGATAGGGGATAACATACTAGGTTGGTGTCTTGTACAGTGTGTTTTAAAATATAATGTAACAGTAAGCTGTCAGTAATTGATGGTAATTGGAACCTTGTATTTGTTAACAAATGTAGTATCTGGGAAAATCTGTTTAGGTATTTAGTAATATTGCACAGCAAAATGGTTTTAACAATTATGATTTAGAATTAGATGCTCACTAATAAAAAAGTTGTCTGAAAGATGTTAGAAAACAAGTTTTTGTTAAAGTATAACTACTGTTTTAGCTTTGTAGCATGTGGTTAAGCTTTGCATATTATTATGGTTTCTGCCACAGCAACAGTAACTTGTACCTGATTATTACTGTAACTGTATATTAAGTAACTGTTCATACTTTAGTCAAAGCAGTTCTAAAATAGTGTGAACAGTTTCTTGAATATAAGTGCATAATTGTCAGCAATATAAGTTTTCTTTTTTTCTGGGATAGGGAAATCAAATGTCATTAAGAAGTTAATAATTAGTGTTGCAAAACTTGGAACAGTCCATGCTTTTCAAGGTTGTCACAAAGACTGCCAAGTTTGCAGTGCTTACAAACTTTCTAAGCCTTTTCGAAGACTGCAAAAATAATTGTAATAAACTTTGGGATCCGCTGAGCTTTCCTAAACAACTAGTACAGAAGCTAACAATATAATGTATTCCATTTCATAGTGTAAAAAGTTCGAGAGTTGCATGTAAAATTCTACAGAAACTTCAAACTTGGTGTAAGGTTGTGAGACCTGTGTACTATTCTACCTCCTGTTTCTCTCTTTTTGTTAATTTGTAAACCTGGAGAGAATTCCTCTTGTGCTCCTGAACAGAACATATGTGAATACGTGACTCTTCCAGTTGATTTGTTCCAAAACAGTCTACATGTTCAGTATATGGTCAAAACTCATTGCCTTCCGGTGGTTTGACTATTTGTTTAGTAGAATGACCAGTCCAGCCCTTTCCTCTAGGTTTGGCTGCTCAGCCAGCACCTCTCTGCTTTATACCCAAAATCCTTCTGTCAGGGAGACCCAGTTCTGAAGCCTGCTTTCTTTTGTTTTATTTCCTTCAGTTAGAGGCCCTCCCTCTAGACTTATTGTTTCTGGCAGGTGTTGTGGGACAGGGTAAATGTTAGCTCCTGTTTCCAGGGGAGATCATTAACTCTTTTTTGCCTTGCTCCAGTGTGGGCTTGTCCTATCCTATTACATTTGAACCTGAAGATGAACTGTGGAGATTAATTCAGTTTGTGCATGCCAGTGCCACAAGAGATGATCTGTGTGCTGGAATATAGGTATGATTCTCTTCCTTTAGCAGGGGAGGAAGACTATACAAATGTGAAAGAGCAGAGGTGAATGAGGCATACAGACAGAAGGAAGAATAATAAAAACAGGAGGGAAGGGGCAAACAGACTGAGAAGAGAAGCAGTTCTGTTGGCTTAGTGACAGTTAATGAGAACTGTTGGGTTTGAGAGTGATATGGAAGAAGCAAAATCAGCTTCTCTAGTAACCTGAAACTTTGGGTGGCTGATGAGGGTATCTGAGCAAGGGAAGGGGTTCCAAAAAAGGGTGGATGCTAGTTTAAATAACTGTGAGGGAAGAGAGACATGTGCAAAGGCTCAGTGAAACTCATCTAAAAAGAGGATAAAAAATGGACACTAACTCCGTGTAGGGGGAAGTGTATTCTAGTGTTTAGAAAAGAAACAAAGAAGTCATTACTCCTGTTAATAGTCTCAGCAAAAAGGTCCACATGAATGTGAATGTGAGTCTGAGTCCTACAACAGGCTGATGTGGGCATTGTACGCAATTCTACTAACAACAGTGTAAACATTTCCTTTCTTCCCCTTACCCTGTCTTGTCCACAGGTGCATAGATATGGCTTTTTTGGTCAGAATCTGAACCAAATTCTTTTTTACCATACTCTACTGACTGTCTAGGTTATGGTTCAAGATTTCAAGTAGTGCTACTGTTTTCAAAGCAGTTTTCTCCCAGCCTTGTGTTTTGGCTGACATTACTTTTCCTTGATAAAATAGATTTGAACGACAAAGGCTGTGATTGAGTTATTGCTGGGTGCTTAATGGCTCCCACGTTAGTCTAGAGTTTCTCAGTGTGGATTGATTTAAATCGCCAAGTGGAAAGCCTTGATTTAAATAATCAATTTTAATCAACTTTTCCATTTGTAATTCACTTCTTTTTTTAAAGAAAGGTGTATTCTCAATGGTTGAGAACCATTATAACATACTGATTTACAACTAAACAGAGCCTTTACATTAGATATGGTACATCTTTTTGTTACCTAGGAGGGTACCCTATCGCTATATACATTTATTTAAGCAATGATATAGTTTAGTATTTTCAGATACATATTAATTGTACATTTTTAGTATGTTAGAAAATAGTGAATGATATATTTCTTATTTATACTATTGTGCCATATTTATAAAGGTTGACCTCCAAATTTAGATGTTTTTCCTCTGATTTTTTTTCTATCTATAGAAAAGCAGCCTTTAACTCTAAAGTTTTTGATAGAGGCTAATGAATTCAGCATATTAATTTTTTTACTTAAATGTTCTAAGAGATTTTAATAAGTTTAGGCCTTAATATATATATTATATTAAATTCAGATTCCATTTTAAATAAATTTATTTTTAAAAAGAAAAACCTAATTTAACAATAAAAATCCAATTTTTATTCACCCTGCTGTTGCTGCAATATCACTTTCTAATCTGCTGCTTTGTGGAGCAGTTTGGGGACTCTTGGATATGATTGGTTGGTATGTGTTTGTACAATGTTTTGAAAATGGAAGGCACTGTGTAAGTACTAAGTTTTATAATGAAATAATTACTTGGATATGTTTGTAAGGAAGCTGCTGAATAAATGTTATGAGGGAAGCTAGTAATGAAAATTAAAATCTGTTGTATACTGACACCCTAAAGGTGACTTGCAGAAGAAACACAGGTTTATGCTGCATGCTTGTTTGTATGTATGTATTTATTTATTTATTTATTTATATTTTGCTTTCTGTTGTATAAAGAAGGCCTAATGTTTTTAAAACCCTTTTTTCCCCCTTGCTTGACTTTTATCCTAGGGACAGGACTTAACATTCTTGAGGATTTTCAGGTTAAAAAAAACTTGCAACTTTCAGACTTTCTTTATACATTACAAAGAAAGGAGGAAAAAGAGTAGAACAAATAATTTTTCTCTTTCCTTCACAGGGCACCTTTCAATTTCTAGTTTATAAGCGTGGTTGAATAGTTGCATTTATGAAAAATCTCAATTCTTTCTATAATGCTCTTATATTTTTTATTTAAAAGATTATGGTATTTAACATTTTTTTAAATTTATGAAGATAAATTTTCTCCACTGTATAATTAATTAACCTCATGGTCATGCTACCTATTTAAGTCAGCCTTTATTGTATAAAATATTTTTTGGAAAAATTAGTTGTATTTATAACAGTTTTCTGACTGATATTTTGTACTGATTGCATTACACATTCCAGCACCTACACCTCTACCCCAATATAACGCGTCCCGATATAACACGAATTTGGATATAACGCGGTAAAGCAGTGCTCCGAGAGGGCGGGGCTGCGTACTCCGGTGGATCAAAGCAAGTTCGCTATAACGCGGTTTCACCTATAACGCGGTAAGATTTTTTGGCTTCCAAGGACAGCGTTATATCGAGGTAGAGGTGTATAACAAAAAATCCAGTACTTATTTACTGTTCAAACTTTGAAATATTTTTCTAAATTATATGAATCTATTTAACAGTGAGCCGTGCTGATATGTTTAGTCAGTATATTCTCTAGATTCTGTGTTACAGTGCAGCTGGAAAGTTGAACAGACTTTGGAATTCAAAATGAAATGCTCTTGCATGCATATGAGGGTGACAACTAAACCTAATGAAAGAAGTCAAGTTAGTAAATTTTATACTGAGTTATTTTAAAATATGCACACTTGCATACAGGGAATACTGAGAATTTTAGTAACTATTAATGGATTGATGAAAGGAGTCTACAAAGGCCACCACTCAAGCCCCACTCATAGGAACGGCCATACTGGGTCAGACCAAAAAGTCAATCTAGCCCAGTATCCAGTCTTCCAAGAGTGGCCAATGCCAGGTGCCCTAGAGGGAATGAACAGGTAATCATCAAGTGATCCATTCCCTGTCACTCATTCCCAGCTTCTGGCAAACAGACTAGGGACACCATCACTCCTGCAAACATTTATGCCTGTGTTTGGACTAGGGCCAGAGCTATATTTAAAGGCTTATGGTTTAGCATAATTTCACCAGTAAATCTACTTTCTTGAACAATTCCTCTACTTTTATTATTTAAACAATTTTGGAACATGTTGTAGCATCTGCAGAACTCTACAGCAACCCTGAGTTGATACTAAAATCCAGTACACTGTTACTTGGACTGCTGAAAAAGACACTTATCTCAATAGCTTTCTAGTTGATATAGGCTGAAAAGAACAGAGCTTCACTTGAGGAATAACATAGAGTACATATAGCCAACATTTGCTGAAGTACTGTCTTCCTTGGATGCAGATTTGAGACACAGGTTTCTTCCGATTGATTTTGACCTATTTGACTAATTACAATAGAAACTTTGCAAAAGAGAATACAGGGATCTTCAGTGCTTTTACCATGGAGGGTGGAAGTGTTGTCATTTTTTAATTCCCTGTCTGCTTAATATTTTATCGCAGCTGTCCTCTGGATGGGTGGATGGATTAATGTATTTGCAAAAGGAAAGTCATCCTATTAATAATTTTGGGTTCTCAGAATTGAAACATCCAGCAATCCCTTGCATTGGGTGACTTAATCTGCTACTCTTTCATGTTAATCAAGAAAAGATGCTACGGGTGAAGGATACCATCTCCATGCATTTGGGAGGAGGGTTTACAAGGGTGCCTTCACACTAATACTTTCGTAACAAAAATCAAAACCAAACTCGAGTCAAAAAGTTGATGTTAATAGCCTCAAATGGCTGGAGTATGGCCGCTCCTAGCAATCTGGGAGTCTGGCCACAGATGATCACTTAGACCCAGGGCATTGCCGTCGGGAATCCCTCTTCCTACTGGCATGTCTTTTCGGTAAATAGAGCATTAGAGGCATGGTGTTTGAGGAAATGTACGAAGTCATTTTAGTGTCTCAAAAGGAGACCTTCAGACTTAGTTTGTGTGGGAGACATTTGTGTTTTGGTGCAAAAAGGTTTGTGTGGATTTTTTTAGATATATCATACACAGAAACTGCTTAACTACTACCTTCACTCTTCTAAGATAAACATGACATTTTCTTAATGGACAGTTAGCTATTTCAGTCTCTCATGAATGCATCAAAAGTATATCAGATTATCTGCAATCCCTTATAACATGCTCTGTGTATGGCTTGATGCATTAAACATTTTTTTAAAAAATTCCCACGGATATTGTACGACAAAAAGTATTGAAAATGCTTTTTGAGCCAGTTTGAGAGATTAAGTTTTGTACATCTCGATTTTTTTTCTAGAGGCACTGTTTTGAGTCCACAGAGTGGTGAACTTCAGGCTGTAATGACTGGTCCATCTTGCACTACTGTCTACAAGGTTAAGATGATGCTAGACATGTTTTGAAGGGCTGGCTTCTCCAACTGAGCTGTTTGACACTAGACTGAAAGGGAAGTGGAAAGAGTGAGTTTGTGTCCCCTTGATACTCCTGGGTTGGTTTCCTGTTGCAGTTTATAGCAGCTCATGTTGGTCAGAATTGTGCTGGGTGCCAGTGGACCATAGGAACCAGTGTGACTGTAGAGATTTGACAAGCGTTTGGGGTTCCCTAGAAACATTGCCTGTGTTGGGATGCAGTATGTGTGTATGTGTGTAGCTATGGCAGCTATAGACTATTCAAAGATTCAAAGACTATGTTATCATTCCCTGCCGAGGGCCCCCACATCCTTCAGACTCCCCCTCCTATCCCAGTATGGCTCAACAAGCTATGTGCAGAGTACACCTGGTGAGCTAGCAAGACTAAAGGCTTGTCTACCCTGGCAATTAACAGCGCTGCAACTTTCTCAGTCGGGTGTGAAAAAACACACCCCTGAGCGCAGCAAGTTGCAGCACTGTAAAGCACCAGTGTAAACAGTGCCGCAGCGCTGGGAGCCGCACCCCTTGTCGAGGTGGATTTTTTAGAGATCTGGGAGAGCTCTCTCCCAGCGCTGTGCCGCGACCACACAAGGCATGTTAAAGCGCTGCCAGGGCAGCGCTTTAGCATTGCCAGTGTAGACTAGCCCATAGAGTGTTGAATCTGTGAGCAAATCTTAGTGATACTCAGGTTATCCTGAATTAGGAGGACAATATTTGTGCTTAATTTCGAAACTTCAAAGTGGCTGGTGTGACAGACTGTCAATGTCCTGCAATACCTTGAATTAACTTTATTGAATTGTTGTACCCTATTGAAATAGGGTTAATACCTTTGTGGTACATTGTATCAAATGCAAAGTGTATATGTTATTGTGACATTATTTGTATCTTCTTTAGTAGAAAAGAGGTATGCTAATGTACTTCCTCTGCTATCATCCCTTTGAAGCCACCCCACTGGAGAGGCAAGCATATACTAGTTCAAATTGGATTTTCCAGGGACCAAAAGACAGAGGTTTTTTTGATAAATAATCTGGCTTCAAACTAGCTGATGGCTTTTTTCCTGATCCAGCAAATGGACAGGACCTCTGGTACATGGAGGACCCCAATCCTTGTTCTGAGCTGGAGCTGTGATGAACTTGTGACTGCAAAGGAATCCACTTCAGTGGGGCATTGAAGGACTGCACCTGCCAGAATCTGTGTTAGAGTTGGGATTAATTCTGGTAAGCTTATTAACATGCGTGTAGGTTTTTATTGTTTTTAATAAGCTCCTCCCGCTTCCAGGAGCTGTGCAGAACCATGGCATGCGCAGAGCGGGGCAAGACCCCGACCCCGCTCCCCGGTTGGAGCAGGGCAAGCCCTGGACCCTGTTCCCCGGTGGGAGTTTAAGGGCCGGATTAAAACATCAGAAGAGACAGATGTGGCCCCTGGGCCATAGTTTGTCCACCCCTGGTCTAGGCCTTGAATCAGCAAAGTATTTAAGATGTGCATAGTACTGTTTGCTCAAGAACCTTGATTAATCAGTTTTATGGTAGTGACAGTGTTCTGTCTTCTGAGGATTTTCACAGTATGCTGTTGTGTTAGTTCCCTTGCTCAACACCACAAGGTTGGGCAAGGAAGGTTTCCTACAAGTGAAGAAAGTTTCATAGCCATGGTACACTTAAAACCTGTTGTGAAAGAACTGAATGGCTTATATAAAATAAAGAATTTGTGTATTTTTATTAATATTTTACACTTCCTAAATAATATATTGGATCACAAAGAGAATTTGATCTGTTTCACAATTTCAAGTTTTTGTATTGTGATAGGATTACAGTATTGTACCAAGCCATAACTTTCCAATATTTAAATTAAGGTAATTTAATTTTTACATGAATATATGGTCATTTTAATAGAATCCAACACTCAGATTATAACTTTGTCTTATGTACAGTTATAGTTGAAAAGAAGCAAATCTCTGCTTTTCACATTTATTTTTTCCTTTTGAGACTTTCAGTAGAACTTCTGTGTGATTAGTATAACAACTGTAAACATTTTTTTAATGAAATGTAAAGGTTAAAAAAAATAAAACGATAGTAAAAATAGAAATTCAGAAGGTGCCATAGTCATATTAAAGGTATACATTTCTGATCTCTAATACAGTGTTACATTGTAGGAGAGCGTCCTTTCAAATAAATGAAGTGAGGTGGTAGGCTAACTCTTTTGAGGGAGAGCGATTGGGTTTTTTTGGTTATTAACTGTTGGTCCAAAGTAGGTAAATTGTGTAAGGGTTTAAAAGGATTGTTTAAATTTCTGTTCCAAATGTTTGTATCTTTACTCACATCATTGTGTATTAGAAACAGTTGCTACGTGAGCCTGTAAAACAAATTCACTGGACTAAATGCTGTTACTACCTTGCTTTTGATAGTGTTGTATTACATTCTTTTGTCCTGTATGAACTTTCGTTTGTATATCTATGCTTTCTACTGGTGAAGGCATAGGTTTTGAACAGATTTTATTTAATGTACCTGTTGAAATAAATTACAGAAAAGGGATGTTTTCCTGTTTGCCAGTGGTAATATAAAGGTCAGCAATTACAAATTGGATCTGTAGATTTAATAGGGGCAGCAATGTGCATACTCAGAACCTGAAAAAACTGGGTGGTTAGGTGTGGCATTTTTGGAGAGCACTTAAGAAAAATTGTCTCAAAATACCAACTTCAGCTTTGTCAAATATGGCAGGGGTGCTAAAAACATAAATTAGAGACCTGGAGATGATTTCTTGTTGCAGCCGTGTACTGGATAACAAGTAAGATATTACTGTCCCTTTTTAAGAATTAAGTATATTGTCAAGAGTGAAACTTCCTGATGCATTGAAAATTCTGTATACAATTTTTAATATCTGAACAGTTGTATTCCACTGTAATAATTATTAAAATAAGCGTTTTCTTACAGTAAACACATGATGCTTTTTATAAATCAAAGCATAACTTTAGAGTTGCTGTAAAGTTTACAATTCATAAAATAAAACATTGCTATTTCTCATTTCTACTGGCTTCAGAAATGGGGTATGTATACAGTCAGAATGAATGATACAAATAATACTTCTGAACAAAAATGAGGAAGTTAGTTGAACAGAAATTAAAGGGTACAGTACCAAAAGTGAAATCCCTGCAAGCTGCATGAAAACTTTTAAAAGACACCATAATAGAAGCTCAATTTAAATGTATATCCCAAATTAAAAAATATAGAAGACCAAAAAACTGCCACCGTGGCTAAACAATAAAGTAAAGTAAGCAGTTAGAGGCAAAAAGACATCCTTTAAAAAGTGGAAGTTAAATCCTAGTGAGGAAAATAGAAATGAGCATAAACTCTGGCAAGTTAAATGTAAAAATATAATTAGGAAGGACAAAAAAGAATTTCAAGAACAGCTAGCCAAAGACTCAAAGTAGCAAAAACAATTTTTTAAAGTATATCAGAAGCAGGAACCTGCCAAACAAACCAGTGGGGCCACTGGATGATGGAGATGCTAAAGGAGCACTCAGAGGACAAGGCTATTGCAGAGAAACTAAATGAATTATTTGCATCGGTCTTCACAGCTGAGGATGTGAGGGAGATTCCCAAATCTGAGCCATTCTTTTTGGGTGACAAATTTGAGGCACTGTCCCAGATTGAGGTGTCGGTAGAGGAGGTTTTGGAACACATTGATAAATTAAACAGTAACAAGTCACCAGGACCAGATGGTATTCACCCAAGAGTTCTGAAGGAACTCAAATGTGAAATTGCAGAACTACTAACTGTGGTATGTAACCTATCATTTAAATTCACTTCTGTTCCAGATGACTGGAGGATTGCTAATGTGATGCCAATTTTTTAAAAAGGTTCCAGTGGCAATCCCAGCAATTATAAGCCAGAAGTACTGAAGTTAGGCTTAGTCAAATTGGTTGAAACTATAGCAAAGAACAGAATTATCAGACACATAGATTAACATGATTTATTGGGGAAGAGTCAACTTGGTTTTTGTAAAGGGAAGGTCCTCTCATGGATCAGTGTCTGGTTAAAAGATAGGACACAAAGGGTAGGAATAAATGGTCAGTTTTCAGAATGGAGAGAGGTAAATAGTGGTGTTCACCAAGCATCTGTACTGGGACGTGTACTGTTCAACATATTCATAAATGATCTGGAACAAGGGGTAAAGAGCGAGATGGCAAAATTTGCAGACAATACAAAACTACTTAAGATGGTTAAGTCCAAAACAGACTGAAGAGTTACAAAGGGATCTCACACAACTCTGTGGGCAACAAAATGGCAGATGAAATTCAATGTTGATAAATGCAAAGTAATACACATTGGAAAACATAATCACAACTCTACATATAAAATAATGGAATCCAAATTAGCTATTACCACTCAAGAAAGAGATCTTGGAGTCATTGTGGATAGTTCTCTGAAATCATCTGCTCAATGTGCAGCGGCAGTCAAAAAAGCCAACAGAATGTTGGGAATCATTAGGAAAGGGATAGATAATAAGACAGAAAATCTCATATTGTCTCTATATAAATCCATGGTAGCCCACATCTTGAATACTGCATGCAGATGTGGTCGCCACACCTCAAAAAAGATATATTGGAAAAGGTTCAGAAAAGGGCAAGAAAAATGATTAGGGGTATGGAACGACTTCTGTATGAGGAGAGATTAATAAGATTGGGACTTTTCATCTTGGAAAAGAGACGGCCAAGGGGGGATATGATAGAGGTCTATAAAATCATGACTGGTGTGGAGAAAGTAAATAAGGAAGTGTTATTTACTCCTCCTCATAATACAAGAACTAGGAGTCACCAAATGAAATTAATAGGCAGCAGGTTTAAAACAAAAGGAAGTATTTCTTCACACAACGCATAATCAACCTGTGGAACTCTTTGCCAGAGGATGTTGTGCAGGCCAAGACCATAACAGGGTTCAAAAAAGAACTAAATTTCATGGAGGATAGGTCCATCAATGGCTATTAGCCTGGAGGGGCAGGGATGCAAAACCATGCTCTGAAGTGTCCCTAGCCTCTGTTTGCCAGATGCTGGCAATGGGCGATGGGATGGATCACTTGATGATGTTCATTACCTCTTAACCAGTTGGCATTGGCCACTGTCGGAAGACAGTATATAGTAACTCCCCACGTAATGTCCTCTCACGTAACATTGTTTCGATCTTGCGTCCTTGCTCAATTACAGAATGTGCTCCATTTAAAGTTGTGCAATGCTTTGCTATAACGTCGTTTGGCTGCCTGCTTTGTCCACAGCTGGCAGCCCCCCATCATCTCCCCCGCCCCCTCAGTGCCTCCCACCTGCCGGTAGACCCTGCAGATCAGCGCCTTCCCCCTCCTCCCCCGCCTCCTGGCCACGGCAATCAGCTGGCTTGTGGCATTCAGGAGGGAAGGGCTCGGAGGGAGGGCTCGGCGCGCAGGCTCCCCTCCCCCCCCCGAATGTTGCAAACCAGCTGGTTGCCACGGGCAGGAGGGAGGTGGAAGTCTGCGCGCCGAGTCCTCTCTCTTCCCCCTTCCCTCCTGCCCCCTGAACGTTGCAAGCCAGCTGATTGCCGTGGGCAGGAGGGAGGGGGGAGAAGTGAGGACGCGGCGTGTGGAGTAAAGGGGGACGAGGTGGGAGAAGAAGAGACGGGTTAAGGGTGGGGGTTTGAGGGAAGGGGTGGCGTGGGTGGGCCGAGGGTTGAGCCCCCTGTCCCTGGGGCTTGCAGAGTGGGGGAAGCTGTTGCTGCTGCTGCACAACGTGCTTCTCCTAGCCTACAGCACCTTCAGCCTCCTTGCCTGCCTCAATGTCTCCAGTGCCAGTGGGCTGTGTCTTTGTGGAGTAAGGCGGAGGCACCTCCCAACTATAGTACTGTATGGCAAAAAAATTTCCCTGGATCCTAGCCCCCCCATTTACATTCATTCTTATGGGGAAAGTGGATTCGCTTAACATCATTTCACTTAGTCACATTTTTCAGGAACAGAACTACAACGTTAAGTGAGGAGTTACTGTACAGGGCTTGATGGACCATTGGTCTGAACCAGTATGGCCATTCTTATGAACTTTCAGTATACTACTTCAGAAGAATGAGTTAGTCTTGTTTTACCTTGATAGATATGTATTGCTGTCCGTTGTATCCAATGATGGTATCGCATCTTGTGTGTTCTCTTGTGGCTGTATAAACCAATCTGTGAGGAGCAAGGTTGTGAACAGATTTCAGTGAGAGCCTACACATTGCTACATGAGGACTTGGCATTATGCTCTGCCCTTTTATCAATCAGTTTTTCCTGCCTGTCTTTCAATAAAGGTTGTTAACTCTCTGAAGCAGTGCTGTCCACTCAGGTCTGTCTTTTGCTCTGTTTTAGAAATTATCAATATTTATGCCTCATGAGTTAAGATTTGGCTTCTGGGTGTCTTTGGAGCATTTACATTGCCTGCCCTTCCTGCGCTTTCTGAGTTTCAGCGCACCATTGAGGATTTCTTTCGGGAGTCTATAATCATCCATTCTAATGAAGTGACCTGTCCATCAAAGCTGAGCTTTGATAATCATTGCCTTGATGCTGGTTGTATTTTCTCTTTCAAGGATATTAACATTTAACACTTTGTCTTGCTAGTGGACCTTCAGAATAGAGCAAAGACAGTACAAGTACAAGTTGTTGACAGTTTACCTTAGACATATCCATGTTTCACACTCATGTAAAAGGGATGCTCTCACTACTGCATTGTATATCACTTTTGTTGACAGATTGATAGCATGCTGGTTGAGTATCCTATGGCAAGTCTTCCGAAAGCCTGGCTTGCCTTTCATATTCTGTTTGATATTTTTTGATCCAGGCAACCATCACTTCAAATGGTACTGCCAAGGTGGTAAAGTTATTGGTGTTCTTTAGTTTCATTGATGGGACCGTATGGATGAGGACTTCAGTTTTTTTAAGGCTAATGGTGAGTCCAACTGTTTAGTTGCCTCTCAGAACCTGTGAAGGATAATCTGAAGGTCACTTTGACTAAGTAAAGCACAATCATTTGCAAAAGGGGCATCACGTATGAGTTCCTCAAGGGCTTTTACCTTTGCAGTAAGATAGACATGATTTCTGCCAACAGATTATTATGCCTGCCAGAATTATTCTGTCTCCTGTAGGCTTTTTGCCTTACACTTCTCTTTTCTGCACACTGCAGTCAGTTTTGAATCCTGCTACTAATATTGACCTTCTTTCTAATCCAAATTTTAATTCTTCACAAGCAGGACTGAGCATAAGGGACAAAAATTGTTAATGCAAACTGCCCTTGCAATCTATCATATCCAGGTCAATTTGTGTTAATAATTAGGAAGCTGTTTATCCTGGAGGTGAGAAAATGGAGACATGGTCCTTGTCTGATGTAGGAAATAGTGGTATGTTGCCAAAGCAGTAAAGGAGTGGAAGAAAGCAATTTTGCTCTCTCATGACTTCTTGTCACTATAGTCATGAGTTTAGGAATAGGAAGGCTAATAATCCAGGATTTTTAGTATTAAAATTAGAACTAAATTAGAATCTTCTTTCTCCCTTGATTAGTAGCCATATAGTATGTACAATGCCTGATTAAAAAAGAAACAATCACTTCAGGGATCCCAGACTATGGGATTTATTTTACTATAAAATGAGCTTTTTGGAGTAAAGAAGGCACATAGACAATACTTCTACAGTTATATACTGAGCACAGTCTTCTCAGAGGGGGAAGATATTTTGTCAGACTTCTTAGAGGCCCTCCCCCATCATGTGAAGTAAAGTGAGAGATGTGACTAAATATTAGGGCTGTTGCATGATTAAACAATAATAGAATACCATTTATGTAAATATTTTTGGATGTTTTCTATATTTTTAAATATATTGATTTCAATTATAACACAAAATACAAAGTGTATAGTGCTCACTTCATATTTATTTTTGATTACAAATATTTGCACCGTAAAAAACAAAAGAAATAGTATATTTCAATTCACCTAATACAAGTACTGTAGTGCAATCTCTTTTATCATGAAATTTGAGCTTACCAATGTAAAATTATGTACAAAAAAATCCTGCATTCAAAAATAAAAAAATGTAAAACTTTAGAGTCTACAAGTCCACTCAATCCTATTTCTTGTTCAGCCAATCACTAAGACAAACAAGTTTGTTTACATTTGCAGGAGATAATGCTGCCCGCTTCTTATTTACAATGTCACCTGAAAGTGAGAACAGGTGTTCTCATGGCACTGTTGTAGCCAGCATTGCAAGATATTTATGTGCCAGTTGTGCTAAAAATTCATACATCCCTTTATGCTTCAAACACCATTCTAGAGGACATGCATCCATGCTGATGATGGGTTCTGCTCAATAACAATCCAAAGCAGTGCAGCCTGACCAATGTTCATTGTCATCATCTGAGTCAGATGCCACCAACAGAAGGTTGATTTTCTTTTTGGTGATTCAGGTTCTGTAGTTTCTGCATTGGAGTGTTGCTCTTTTAAGGCTTGTCCCTCTCAGATTTTCGAAGGCAGTTCAGATTTTTAAACCTTGGGTTGAGTGCTGTAGCTATGTTTAGAAATCTCACATTGGTACTTTCTTTGCGCTTTGTCAAATCTGCAGCGAAAGTGTTCTTAAAATGAACAACATGTGCTGAGTCATCATCTGAGACTACGATAACATGAAATATATGGCAGAATGTGGGTAAAACACTGAGCAGGAGACATACAGTTCTCCCCCAAGAAGTTCAGTCACAAATTTAATTAACATATTATTTTTTAATGAGTGTCATCAGCATGGAAGCATGTCCTCTGGAATGGTGGCCGAAGCATGAAGGGGCATAGGAATGTTTATCATATCCGGCACATAAATACCTTGAAATGTCGGCTACAAAGGTCCCATGCGAACACCTGTTCTCACTTTCAGGTGACATTGTAAATAAGAAATGGGCAGCATTGTCTCCTGTAAATGTAAACAAACTTGTTTGTCTTAGTGATTGGCTGAATGAGTAGGACTGAGTGGGCTTGTTTGTAGGCTCTAAAATTTTGCATTTTGTTTCGTTTTTGAGTGCAGCTATGTACCCCTTTCAGGAGGCTGATTTGTCTTGCATTACCCAAGTTTCACCTCACTTACCTACTAGCTTAGAAAATCAGACAAAAAAATACGAAAGTGTCACAGCACACTATTGCTGAAAAATTACTTATTTTTCTCATTTTTACTATATACCGGTAATTATAAATCGCGACACTGAATCTGTTGTTTCCCTTTGCTACCTAGGAGGATACACTATATCTGTTAACATTTGTTTAAGCAATTATATCACTTAATTTACATTGATTCAGATTCTTAATTTTTACATTTTTTTATTGTTCGCAAATAGTGAATGATGCATTTTTTTTATTTACTAGATTAATTTTTACTTGTGATTTGTATCCAGCACTGTTTCCAGGGAAATTAGAATTCAGTTAAAAATGTACAAAACTAGCATTTCAGTTTTTTTATTAGTTAAATAAAATTACCTTAAATGTGCCAGACATATAAGGAAAAAAGTTTATCAAAACAAGTTTTGCATTTAAAACAGATTGATTATACAAAAGTAGTATCCTCTGTAGTTAGTGAGTTGAATTGATTATTTCAGATTACCATGTTCAAGATTTTAGAAATAGTAGATTTCATCGTTAGTTTTTGTTCACAAATTGGAAAAGAAAATAAGCTTTCCTGTTTTTTTCAACTTCTAATCAGTTTCTCAACTTTGAATGAACTAATCATTGAACTGAATTAGTTGAATAAACTCAAATGAAGGAAATAGTCCCTCTGCACCTGCATAAAAGGTTACTGTTGTGTAAAGCTGGTTTAGCACTTCAGCAAATTCTGCTTCTGTGTGCTTAGACCTTGACTTCCATCAGTTCAGTGGCTTGACTTTCTTTATAACTTTGGCAGCAAATGTGCACTGCTTAATATTTAATTTAATTTAAATAATTTAATAATTTATGGTAAGTTTAAACCTTAACAGATAGGTAGTCATACTTTTAAAATGTAATTTTAAATAGGTTTATTTTTAAAAGAAAAGACACAGAATTTAAATTTTAAAAAATGTTATTTAAAACTCCACATTTATTTGTATCCACCCTGATTGAGGAAGGCATGTCATAAACAAGGAGGTTGTTGTGGAAGAAACAGATGAATGAGGCATTGAGGCTGGTATTCTTTACAGAGGAGAGGGGATGGTGTTCCAGGATGTAATAAGAGACGAAGCTAGAGATATGGACCAGGATGGTATTATTTAGGGCAGGGGCGGGCAAACTTTTTGGCCTGAGGGCCACATCGGGTTTCAGAAATTATATGGGGAGGCCGGTTAGAGGAGGCTGTGCCTCCCCAAACAGCCAGGCTGGCCCGTCCCTGCCTCCTATCTGACCCTCCCCTCCCCCCGCTTCTCACCCCCTGACTGGCCCTCCCAGAACCCCTCCCCCAACCCCCCCCCCCCTGCACCTTGTCCCTTGACAGCCCCCAGAACCCCCACCCCTGGCTGCCCCGCTGCCCCATCCAACCCCTCGTCTCATTCCTGACTCCCCCCCCCCCCCCCGGACCCCTGCCCCATCCAACCACCACTTCTACCTGTCCCCTGACTGCCCCTCACCCCACAGTCCAACCCCCCCCTCCTTCCTGACTGCCCCCTTGGGACTCCTGCCCCCATGTAACCCCTGTTCCCCGCTTGCTGATCGCCCCGACCCCTATCCACGCCATTGCCCCCTGACCACCACCCCGAACTCCCCTGCCCTCTATCCAACCCCCCTACTCCCATACCACGCTGCCTGGAGCACCGGTGGCTGGCGGTGCTATTGCCGCGCCGCCCGGCTGGAGCCAACCATGCCACCACCCAGCACAGAGCACTAGGTCAGGTCGGGCTCTGCAGCTGTGCTGCCCCAGGAGCTCACAGCCCCGCCACCCAGAGCATTGCTCCGGGGGAGGGGGAACAGCAGGGGCGGGGCAGGGGGCTAGCCTCCCGGGCCAGGAGCTCAGGGGCCGGGCAGGAGGGTCCTGCTGGCTGGATGTGGCCCACGGGACGTAGTTTGCCCACCTTTGATTTAGGGCAGATTTAACTTGATGCAGCGTATATGTAAATCAGAACTTTTTTCGTTGTACAGTACCTTTGTGTCTGTTTAAAACGACCGCACATGGAATTTCTTGGGAATGCTGGGTTATAAAGTACATTTAAATGTTTTACGTGCTGCTGTATTTTTAGGGTACACCTAAATAGATAGTACTGTAAGATAAATTATATATTTTATCTACACAACAAATAGCTGGGATTTTCTGTTTGCTATACAATCACATTTTTGTGTATAGTTCAGAAGTACAGTAAGCATCTACATTTTGTAATAGGATTAGATGGTACATTTATAAATTATACTTTGTTTTTGGAATATTTAATTTGTGTGTGTGTGTGTGTGTGTGTGTGTGTGTGTGTGTGTGTGTATATATGTGTGTGTATATATAAATAAATAAATAAAATAGAGAGAATGAGTGTATTGCAAATCCTGGACACAAAGCCCATGTCTCACTTACTAGACACATCAAAAAAAAGATACCGTTTACAGCGAGTTGCGCAGATCTTCATAATAGAATTCACCTCTTGTGTGCTCTGATAGCACTGATGTTAGCTGATGCTCATCCCTCTTTCATATATACATTAATCATAGTGAAATGGTAGCAATGTTGATGTTTTAAATTAACCAGTTTGAGTTAATACTTCAGGGTATTAGGATATGCTCACACCCAGAGCTATTGTTGCAGGCTATCTGTGGACTCAGGCAGACATCACTGTATCAGGTTGTTCTCTGCTCATAACTTGAAGATTATCTTCACAGCAATGAGAGCTAGAAGGTTCCTTTAACTAAAGCTTAGATTCTGTAGTGCAAGAAGATTAGCTTCCCCTTCCCAAAAAAGGATGGTGTTATTGAGCTGCTGTAAACCATCCCAGTGCCACCCTGTGCAATTAGTCCAAAATGTACAGTAGCCACAACTCTAAACTCCTGAAATGTTAATGGTAGAACTGTATGCATTACACACATTGGTGGAGAATGGAGGCAGTGTGAAACCAGGCTAAACCTTAATGGCTCTGCCATCCCATATACTGGTGAACAGGGCTGAGCCTCATGGGACAGGAGCTTCTGCTTCAGGGTGTATGTGAGGCGGGCTCACTCTCCAACCTTTCTCCACACTGGGCTGGGATTAGGGTTGCAGTGCCAAGGCAGAGCATGCTGCCACATGTGGTCAGTGTCCCTTCAGAGGGGTGAGGAGGAGAGGATGCTGGCCTATGATGAATTTGGACTCTGTGTGGGTTGCCAAAATAGACAAAATGGAGTTGGTGGGTCGCTTTGGTTTTAAAAAAAATTGGGAACCACTGACTTGGGTAATTTAAGTATCAAACCATTTAACGGCAAACTGAAGTGGTTAATTTGAGTGTTCTAATTTCTCAGGGGAAGAAATTGCTACAAACTTTAAATTGTGGTTTGTTCTTTTCCCCACCCCCCACCCCCCAACTTCCTTCTTCAGGTATGGCCTCACAAGTCTTGGTCTATCCACCATATGTTTATCAAACCCAGTCAAGTGCCTTTTGTAGTGTGAAGAAACTCAAAGTAGAGCCAAGCAGTTGTGTGTACCACGAAAGAATCTACCCACGGATCTATGTGAATGGTAAAAACTTTGGAATTGCTCATTCTCCCAACAGGGTTAGTACTTATTTTCAGACTAAGAACCCATTTGACAGACCTCGAGGACAGAACTTTTTGTTGCAGACAAGTGCTGTTGCTTTAAAAAATACGGTAGGTGCTACAAATGTATTAGCAGCGCAGGCGCAACAACCTCAAGTTGAGGCATCTCAGACAGGTACACAGGGAACCAGGTTAGATTTACTGGATGGATCCCAGCGAAGTGGATTGAAGCGTAAGAGTGAAGAGTTGAATAATCAAAGTAGCGCAATGCAGATTGTTGATGAACTGTCTATATTACCTGCAATGTTGCAAGCAAATATGGGAAACCCGGTGACGGTTGTGACAACTACTGCAACTTCAAAACAGAGTGGTACCAGTGGAGATGGAGATTATCAGTTAGTACAGCATGAGGTGTTGTGCTCTGTGAAAAATACTTATGAGGTCCTGGATTTCCTTGGGCGAGGGACCTTTGGACAAGTAGTAAAATGTTGGACAAGAGGGACAAATGAGATTGTCGCAATCAAAATTTTGAAGAATCATCCTTCTTATGCACGCCAAGGACAAATAGAAGTGAGCATATTAGCAAGACTAAGTACTGAAAATGCAGATGAGTTTAATTTCGTGAGAGCTTATGAATGCTTTCAGCATCGTAACCATACTTGCTTGGTGTTTGAGATGTTGGAACAGAATTTATATGACTTTCTGAAGCAAAACAAATTCAGCCCTCTACAACTAAAAGTAATACGGCCTATTCTGCAACAGGTGGCCACTGCACTGAAAAAGCTAAAAAGTCTTGGTTTAATCCATGCTGACCTCAAACCGGAGAACATTATGTTGGTAGATCCTGTCCGGCAGCCATACCGGGTTAAAGTAATAGACTTTGGATCTGCCAGCCATGTGTCAAAGACTGTTTGTTCAACCTATTTACAGTCTCGGTATTACAGGTAGGTGCTTATTCTATTTTTTTGCTTTGTTTTTTCTTTTTAATGAATGTTAAAATTCTCCTCCATGAAAAATAATGCCAAAGTGTTTTGAAACTACAACTTTTTCAGACAGTAAATAGTAATTTGATTCAAATTGACCATGTAATCATTTCATTAATTCTAAAATAAAATAGTTGATCATGATTTTAGATATAATTTGCTGATTTTAAGAGTATTTAGTGCACTGGCAGTAGGTTTGTTTTTTACATTATGGTGAGTTCCCTACAGAATTATGATTTGAATGTTGCATTCTCTCCTAATGCAACATGCAAATATCTCTGATTTGTCAAGCAGAGACTTTCTAAAAGAGAACTTTTTTTTTTTTTTTTTTTTTTAACTTCATGGTGTATATTTTTTGTTAGATTGAAAACCATTAAAACAAAAGTCTATGTATCAATTACACGTAACTTCCTGTGCAGAGTGCCTTTTTCCTAATATTTTTCCTAATATACACATTTCTCTCTTTAAGCAGCTGGAAATAATTTGGCATTTGTAGTGGTATCTTCTATAGAAGAGATATAGATACCCTTTCTTTATATTTTCAATACCATATATGTACACTTATGCTAGATGCTATGTGCCCTCAACTCGAGTCAGTTTCAGTGAACTTCAGGGACTGGTGAAGTGAATCTTGTACATACGGCTCGTAGAGGTCCCAGAGCCTGGCCTCCAGCCTAAACCTGAACATCTACACTGCTATTTTATAGCCCTATAATCCTGCGAACCTGAGTCAATTGACATAGGCCAGCCGCAGATATTTTATTGACGCACAGACATACCCAAAATCTTCTCAGTGAGGATCCTTCAATAAAGAGAGGCTCATGCATAGCTGCTGTTCTCCTTTAGCAGTTCCACTTCCGCCTCCCAGTTCCCCCGTTGCTTAATCTCTGACCCCAGTTAAGCACTAAAAAAAACAACAAATGTCTGCACACACATCTTCAATGGGAAGCAGTTAAGAGTTGCTACACACACAATGTGTCTGACACAAACTCATAAAAGAGAGGAAATGAAAAATTAAGTGACCTAAGCATGCACTTTATTGTTCCCCAATTCAATCCCTGGCAGCCTTCAGGATTGGAAGAGGGTAAAGGTCACTTGGTACCTGCCAGGAGTGCCAGTCCCCAGGTAGCATGCCTGGGGCTCAAGCTCTTAACATTTAGATGTCTAGCATAGCTAAGAGCACAATTCAATAGGTATTGTCTGATCCTTTAAGGTGTTGAATAGCTCCCTACTTAGAGATTTTATTAGCTCTGATGTTGGCTAGAATATTATAGTTTTGGCTATTGATGTATTATTTTTTGTGCCTTGAAAAGTGATGGATCCAGACTGGATGACCCTACTGAAACTTGTATAGATATACTACTAAGTCATTTTTCTGCTTCTGATTCAGATTGTACATCAAACACTGACAGTTGTATAGCATTATTGTGTTGGCGCAATTATTCTGCTCCCTGTTAAACATTTTAGTCTTGTATTTATTTTCTTTGTGGTTACATCAACCAATTGACAGTGTTTTTATAATTTTCGTGTACCCATTGAAATTTACTTGCTGTGTTCTCACCATAGAGAGAATGTGGACTATGGAAAGTTCTTATCAGAATAGCATTTTTTTCTAGCTTTCTTTGAATATGGAAAAATTACAGCATGTAAAACAAGGAAAGGTAAGACTGTCATAAATATTTATTTTCATGGCATAGAATTTGGACACATTCATCAAGTGGAGCAGATCTGTACATTGGAAAACCAACATGTAACCTGTTACCCAAGTTATAATTTAGATATTAGTTCTGTTGTATAGCACTGTACCTTGTATGTATAGTGCTTGTTGAATACATGCATTTAAAAAGTATTTCTATGTAGGAAAAAAGTAATATCTCTAAATTAAGAGTGCTCAAATTTTGTAGGTATATGATTTTTGTGTGCCTACAGTGTCAGGTCGCTTTAAGAATTTCTCACAGAGAGAAGGAGTTAGCCTCATATCAAAAGATTATGATGGCCAGATGCATGTAGGTGCACATGCTAAGAAAGTAGAAGATTATATTATTTACTTCCCAGAGTTTTATAATCTTGTAAAGCTATGTTTTAAAACATTTTTAAAAATAATTTTTTTTCCAGAGATAATAAGTGTGATCTACTGATCTTGCAGCCTTCACGCTGTGAGCACAAGTCCACCTATGGAGCAGCTTGCAGGATTGGGGTCAAAATGAATTATAACAGATCTATACTGTGTTGTATCTCATAGCTATATCTATATTTGAAATATATTGAGAATTGGACTTATTTTTTTGGGAGAGGAGGGGGAACCCCCAAACCTGTTAATGCTGATACTATTCTAAAACTATTGTGTTAATCCTCCAACCAGAAACCTAACCTTTGGAAAGAGATTTGAAATTTATTACTTTGAATTTTCTGTCTGGTTCCAGTAACTGCAGTTTCATTTCAATAAGTTGGGTTGCATTGCGGGTGCATAGCACTATAGACATTGAGCAATTCAAATTCCTTTTGGGTAGCTTGGCATGCTGTCTGACTAAGGGCATTGCTGTCTAAAGCGAATAGCACCGCTATAACCCTTGATGCTATACAAGCACTTAGATAACGTTACTAATGTTAGATGATAATGGCTTGATCTTGTAAGTTGCTGAGCACCCTCAACTCCCACTGACTTGAATGGGAACCAAGTGTGCTCATCACCTCACAGAACTGAGCTCTAATAGGGAATTTGGAGTGGAGAACAGCAAGGAAGTAGAGGGGAGAGACATGCAGTTCAGAGACTATATGGCATAAGAGAGCACATAAAGGGGAGCGGGTGGGGGGGAGTAGACACAATTTATTTCACAATAAACAGTGCCTCTTGCCATCCAGGCCAAGATCTGCATCTTTAATAAATAAATGAATAGTGTGGCCTTCTCTAAATGTTAGATCCTTTTATTTTCTCCATCAAATTTATAGCACTGTTAGATTTACATAGACAAACATAATATATTCAATTTTAATAGAGATGTAATTGGATTTGATAGAGATTAGCTCTCTTTTTATGAGGTTCTATTTAATGAATTGTCCATCAAGAGTAATTTGAAAATAGAGTCTTTGTTTAATAGTTTAATCCCTCTTCTCTCCTCACATTCTCATTTGCTGTGTTTATTGTGATCATGTTGATTATACATTGGTGCAAAGCCTTCGTCACTTGCTAATCCTTTCATTTGCTGTCATGAGTTGTATGTTTAATTCTCACTGGGGAGAATTTTATCGTACAGCTGCCCAACAGGGCAAGCAGGGTAAGAGAGATTCTGGATTCAACCCAGATACTTTTCTCACAAACAAACATATTTTACCAAGAAAATAACTGTACAAATATTAGTGTAGTGAGAATGTTTTTTAAGTATATTTTGAACTATAGATGCAGTTTGTACTGTAAGAGCTTTGATATAAATGTAGGAACAGACTTGCCCCAATTTCTCAGCAAAGCACATACAATCTTGATGTATAGTTATTTTTGAAAATAGGACTTAAGATCCCAAGTCACTTAGATGTTGGTGAAAACTTTGCCCATATACTATTTTTAAAGTTGTATGGTTTTGGAATTATTATTAATAATGATAATAAGAATACAGGTTATTACCATAACACCAATTCATCCAAACCCCTTTATTAAATCTAAAGTCTGAATGGTATTTGTATAATTGTTCTTAACATATCCAAAAGCTTAAGCAATAAGCAGTTTTTACACCCATACAGTAACAAACATTTATAAACCTTAGATTAGAATATTCACACAAGAATTATTCCCAGGGATAATCCCCTCACCCTGCCTAGCTCCAGTATAGTCAGGTAGGATCTGATAAATACCCCCTCGAGAGATTGGTTCTTTTATACAATGCAACAAATAAATGATGTCATATTGACACTTATCCTAGCTAAAAGATTGACTGTTTTGGACAGTTTGGAGTTGACCCCCTCCTTAAGCCTGGAGTAGACAAGATTTTTACAAGCTTAGCATCCTTCCCAAAACTTTGGTTGTTAGATGCCACATTTCTCCTAGTTTTTGATCATATTATTTTCAAGGCCTTGTTACATTTTGCTAACCACCTACATATTATATAAGCTACAAAGCACATATATTTTCTTAGCCAAGCTAAACTAGTTAATCCTTTATCTACCTTTTTAATCCTACATGTGTGCTTTACTGATGAAAGTGGGGCTAATCTGTTTCTACATTTTGCCCATGTACTAGGATCTGTGCCTGCTTGAATTCTTTAGTTTGCTTGCTCAGCCTTTTAGAAGTAACAGTGCAACGAGTGTAGGGATTTATGCTGCTGCTTTGAGTAGTTGCAGACACATATTCCACTCACTTATGTGTGTTCCCAGCACACCAAAGATGTAAAACTTTGCTTAGTGGCACTCTTAGGATGGTGCCCTTAGCCCCTCCCATAGCTATTTAAGGGTGGTTCCACCCCAGTCGCCTTAAGTTCCTTCTCCCTCAACCCAGTGCTTGAGTTGGAGCATTTTTGTGGTATTTTACTTCACAGTTCTCTGTCATTATTTTCTGTGCTTTTGTGTATAAAGTTAAATGATTAGTTGTAGTAGTACCTTAGAATTAGCTTAGTGTAATTTAGCCTCCTCTGATGCCTTGGCCAGGTTTTATACATTGCCATTTGTGTGGGGTGGCTATTCCTGCTGGTGACCTCCATACTTGATGTTTGTGCCTGGGGAAGGGCACGTTAAAGAAAGGTGCTCCATCAATAAGAAGAGGATGCAGGTGGCACCAGACACATCCACCGATTGTTAGACCTGCCACAGGGTGTCTGAACCAGAATGGACTGTTACTTAATCAGATTCGGATACCTCTCCCAGGAGGAAGAGAGATCATTCTCCTTCGTCTGGTTTTTCTAGGAAAAGGACTCATAAAACAGACTGAGGCCATTCCAGAGCTAGGAAAGATTCCTCCTCTTCTAAGGGGAGTGCAGACTGGGACTGTGTTTCCTCCAGTACGCGGGATAGAACAGGACTGTCCACCTGCTCTCCTGACCTGAGGCGAGAGCAATTGGACTCCATACCATTGACTTCTGTACCATTCATGGGGCATTCGTTGAATCTGATACCAGTGAAGTCAGTGTCATCATCAACTGTTTCCACCCAGTTGACTTGCTTTGCCTGTCTTCCATGACTCTTCATTAATTCAGGATCATTTAGCTGTGGTGACTTCTTCGTCAATGTCCTTGGCCCTCTTGAGGGCGTTTCTACAGAATGAATGATTTCAATTTTTTGCCTGTGTCTGTGTCTCTGCTCTCACCCTTCAGCTAGAATTTGTGTATGCCTGAAGTTACTAGGCTATATGGTGGCATGTACTTACATGGTCCAGCACACAAGATTGTGCCTTTGTCCCCTTCAGGGCTGGTTGAAGTTGATATATTGCCTGAATCCTCAATCCTTGGATGGCCTAGTGGAAAGTCACATCCTGGAATCCCTAGAGTGGTGGATGGATCAGTGCCAAGGTCTTCCCTTTGCTCGTCTTCTTCCAATCAAGACCATAATTACTGATGTCTCCACAATAGGTTGCAGAGTGCATCTGAGGACAGTGAAGGTCCAAGGTTTGTCCTTCATGTGAATGTCCTGGAGCTTCAGGCCATTTACAATACATGCAGAACTTTTTGGATTTAGATTGAAGACACATTTCAGAGTAGCAGCTGTGTTAGTCTGTATCCGCAAAAAGAACAGGAGTACTTGTGGCACCGTAGAGACTTAGTCTCTACGGTGCCACAAGTACTCCTGTTCTTTTTATTGAAGACACAGCAGTTCATATGATCACCAGCAACACCACTGCAATGTATTAAGTGAACAAGCAGGGAGGAGCTACTCCAAGCAGCTTTGTCAGGAGGCAATAAAGTTTTGGCAGTTCTCCATCAAGGAGAAGGTCATTCCCACAGCTGCTCCAGAATCATTTGGTCAATCACCTCAGCAGGAATTTTTTCCAGAATCATGAGTGGTCTCTGAAGAACAGTGTGCTAAGCTCCATCTTTGTAGATGGGGGCATTCTGACCATCAATCTGTTTGTTAGAAAAGGCAACAAGAAGTGTCCTCAGTTTTGCTCTCAAGTGGGTCTTAGTACTAGCTCCTTAACCTCCGTCTCAGTTGGGGATTTTGATGTATGCTTTTCCCCCAGTCCCACTCATTCCTTGGGTTATTCTCAAATTGAAGCTGAATCATGCCAAAATTAACACTCAAACTGAAGTTGAAATCTGATTCCATCAGCTTGGCCAGTACAGTGTTGATTTTCTAATCTTATCAAAAACAGAATTTGAGGACGTTTTAGAACTCAGCTTCTAACTAATTTTATCTGTTTTGCAAATTTCCTAGCAAATTGGCAAAGAAACAGCACTTAATTTTAAGGGATGTTTTAAGCCACTGTATTTAAAGTTGTGGTTCATTTTCTTAATTAGACAAAGTAATTTTACCTGAGAGAGAGTTTACCCCATCTCTTCCCGACCCACTGACTCAACACCATGGTCAGATTTGGCATCCAGCGCTGAGCAGTCTGGATTTCACAGCATGGATGCTGCATGAATAGATGAAGAAGAGGAATGCTGTTTGGAAGCTGCTAGACAGGTGCTACTCAATAGTAGAAAACTCTGCCAGAATTACCTATTGGTCAAGTGGAAGTGGTTTTTGATTTGTTCTTTAGCCCATAGGATTCAACCAATGCTAGACTCCAAAATGTTCTGAACGGAGGATCTGTTACCTCTTCAGTCTTCTGGTCTGTGTCTCAGTCCTTGAAGGTCCACTTAGTGGCAATCTCAGGTTTTTGTCCTTTGACCCCAGGAAAGTCAATTTTCTCAAATTCCATGGTGGTGAGATATCTAAGGAATCATCTGTCTCTTTCC
The DNA here is from genome assembly GCF_011386835.1 of Chrysemys picta bellii. Taxonomy (NCBI): domain Eukaryota; kingdom Metazoa; phylum Chordata; order Testudines; family Emydidae; genus Chrysemys; species Chrysemys picta. The sequence continues at coordinate 52,958,561 of NC_088794.1, read as the reverse complement.
ACTGGTGAAAGAAATGGTTCCTTTGTGGGACCTTAATGCTGGCTGCCCTTATGGGGTTCTCCATTTGAGCCAGTGGTAACATGTTCTCTGTCTTTTCAGTGCCGAAAAGAAGGCTTTCTTGTTGCTATGACATGTGCATGGGAATAAGTGAACTGCAGTCTTTAATGTTAGAGACCCTGTGTATGCAATTTTCAAGGACAAAGTGACCCTAAGGCTGCATCCAAAATTTTTGACTGAAGTATTTTCATAGTTTCCACTTAACCAAATATACTTATTAGTAGTCTTTCCTAAGCCACAGTCAAACACAGATGAGCAGTGCTTTCATATGTTGGATTTGACATGAGGCCTGGCAATTTATTTGGAGAGGACTAAACCTTTTGTTTATCACCTTACCTTTTGTCTCCTATGCAGATTGGATGAAGGGTCACGTGGTCTCTGCCCAGGCAATTTCTAGGTGGATAACTACAATGGCATATGGAGTAGCTCAGACCACAAGCTCCACAAGGGTTATGGGCTCATTCAACTAGGGTCCAAGAGACACTGATTGCATTTCTCAGTGGTTTTTTGATATTTGACATTTGCACTTGCATGCTGGTCTTCTTTACATACTCTAATGAAACATTATGCTATTACAGCTGTGTCTAGATCAAATGCAAACTTTGGGAAGACAGTTAGACTCTGAGCCCCATCTCCTACTAATCCAGCTTCAAGAGACTGTAGTATTCATCTGCAACCACAAAGGAAATGCCTGTTATTTTCCTGTATGGAAACTGTTCAAGATGTGGGTGCTAATGTGTATTCCATGACCAGCCCTCCATTCCTCTGCAGCGGAGTCTCAACTCATGATGTTTAGTTTGAAGGAACTGTGGGGAGGGAGGAAGGAGCAGCACTGCCCTTTCATAGCCATAAATAACTGGGGGATGGGTCAGAGGGCAGGGGTCTCACCCCCACGGGTGCTGCTAGCGAAAGTTCTCTGGCATCAGTGAGCTGGGCGATCACACACCTGAGTGGAATACACATTTGTGCCCACATCTCGAAGAACAGTTACCGTACAGGTAGTGAATCAGCTTTTCTCACCCACTCTATTTCTTAAATTTCTCATCAGCTTTCCACCACTTCAGGGAACTCGCTGCTTTTTTGTTGTCATTCTGCTAACTAGGAAAATGGTCAATTTTGTTAAGCAAATTACCAATTTTTGTTTGTGTCCAACCTATTCCTACTAAAGTGAAAAAAAAGTTACTTTGAAAAATATATAATCCTGAGAAAATTCTATCCTAGCCAAATGGTTTAGTGATGTGAACGAGTTCCTAAGTAAAAGTAAAATATTCTGTCCATAATACAGTCTGTATTGTATAAAAATAATGGGTAGAACTACAAAATGACAGTTTTCAATGTCAAATTTATCTGAAATTTCAATATAAGATCATAAAAACTATTTAGCTTACTTGTCAGTAAAATCATATTAAGTTAATGCCTATTCAAAAACCACCAAACAAATGTAAATTAACAAGACGTGACTGTATCTGCATATGCTGCTGTTGAAGTTTTTAATAAAAAAATTTCAATTTACATTAATAAACAATTAGTTAAAATATTGAGGTGTAACAGTTTTCATATATTATGAATATAGGCCCTGATTCTTCAGACATTACACACACTTAATTTGAAGTACTGAAGTAAATGGTACTCATCACTTGCTTAATATTTAAGCATGTGTGTACGTATTTCAGGATCAAGGCATTTTTAGACCACAAGAGTTGTTACATTTTTTTTAAATGGAATTTTTCTCCTTGTCTGTGAAATTTCCAGAAACTGGATAAGAGAGGAAAATAAACAGGAGTTAAATTGACTGTTTTCAATATAGCAAGAAGTTGAAGGTGCTGCTGTGTTCTGTACTAGGACTCCCTCAGATAGGGATGGGCATAGGTTGGATGCAATTGCAAGAAAGATCTACTCCTCCACCTCCCTGGGTTTGCACATGGCAAATTACAAGGTTTTTTTTCCTCTTGTCAGATCACCCATCTCCTTATAGAACTCTAACTTCATCCCGGGCTCATTACTTGAGCAAAGCTCAGAACTTGGTTGCTGATTGGAGAACATCAGCCAGGCATGCTCTGAGGGCCACCTATAACACCTCAGATTCAACAACTAGGGCTCTGGCCACTGATACAGTTTGGAGAATATGCTCATGGTTTGAACATCAGGCCTGGCCCCAGACTGAGAAGTTTATTGAAGATTTGCCCTTTGAAGGTTCCTACTTTTTTAGTAATAAGATGGATGACAGTCTGAAAAAGTTGAAAACTGGCAGCGACAGCCTGGCCTCTGGGGCTCTTGCAGTCTGCATCTACTGCTAAAAAAGAGCTATATTATACACACTTTCAATTTCAAAGACAGTCTCCTGTTGTTCAATATCAACAGAGTATCCAGTCTCACAGTACCCAGTCTCTAGCCTCTTCTACAATGGCTCCTGTAAAAAGAATGCAATACAAAAGCAGGATCTTCATCCTGGCTCATCTTCATTACCAGCTACCCTCCCAACCATTACTTTTGACAGGAGCTAGAGAACCATACACTTCTTCTGTAGTTTTGACCTCTTCTCCCATTCTCCTTAGCTTGGTGTGAGTACTTCATATCATTGGGTTTTAGATACCTTCAGACCGTTGTACAATCCAATTTCAAACCAGATCTCACTCTCTTCCCCCACCCCTTTGGGAGCCCCTCTTGCAAGAAACTCCTACTGGACTAGATACGTTCCTTTCAAAAGTGTGAAACAGAGGCGGTTCCTGTGCAACACAATGGGAATAGATTTTACTCCATATTTTTCCAAATACCCAAGGAGGGAGACGATCTGAGACCCATCCTGGACCTTGGAAGCCTCAACAGAATATAAAACAGGGGTTCTCAAACTGGGGGTCATGAGCTGTCAGCCTCCACTGCAAACCTTGCTTTGCCTCCAGTATATATATATATATATATATATATATATATATATATGTGTGTGTATATATATATAGTGTTCAATATAAAAATAGTTTTAATTTATCAGAGGGGGTCACACTCAGAGACTTGCTGTGTGAAAGGAGTCACTAATACAGACCATTGATATAAAAACATTGAAGTTCTGGGTGCTAACAGTGGGGAGATGATATCACATCTCTGTCCACTCTCGACTTAAAAGACATGTAGTAGTAATAAAACCTGTCCACATCAAGTACCTTTGTTTTGGTGTGAGAGCAAATCACTTCAAATTCCATGTTCCCCTCCCCCCCCCATTCGATTGTCGACAGTGCCAAGAGTATTCACAAAATACCTGTTATCTGTAGTACACCTCAGACAAGGAAATATTCATTTACCCTTAATTGGACTATTGGCTACTAAAGGCCAGCTTGCCACTGAATCCTTTCTGTGGTCTCTAGGGCTCCTTATTAATTGGCAGAAATCCTCTCTTCAACCTACACAGCAAATCACCTTTATTGGGGCAGTCCTGGATTTCACTCAAGCCAGACTGTTCCTCTCCGAAGACAGATTTCTGAAAATAAGAGATTCCCCAAACTCTCAAGGATCAATCCTGTTTGCAAACACCATAGTTCTTCCTAAGGCTCCTGCATCTCATGGCCTCATCAACTTATGTAAAATTTTTTGCCTGCTTAACAGTGCGGCCCCTTCAGCAGTGAGTGGCCCCACATTACATACTTAGTGTTCACAGCTTGAAAAAGTAGGTAATCATCTTCTCCCCCTACTTCAAACCCCACCTCTCCACCCCCTTCTTCAGTAGCTTCACTGGTGAGAGATCAGAGACAGTTATCCAGAGACAGGAGTCTGGTGATTATGATGACCCCAGACTCCTCCAATCTAGGTTTGAGTGCTCATTGCCAGGACTTCTGTGTACATGGCCAGTGAAATACCTGGGAGTTCAAACTCCACATTAGTGTCCTGGAATTCGGAGTGTTGAGATGGGCCCTAAAGGTCTTCTGCTCCTCCATACAAAATCACATGGTATAGATGCCCACAGACAATACTATGTCTATGTATTATATATGAGGAGCACACTCAGACCCAGTCTGTGGAGGCAAAGTATTTGCCATCATATTTACCTGATAACTTCCTAGCAGGGGAAGAGAATGTACAGGCGCATGCACTAAATGGGAAGTTGTATGATCAACATGAATGGTGCTGAACCAGTCTGTGACAGTATTATTCTTCCTCAGGTGGGGGAAATCACTAATTGAACAGGGCTTACAGGGACAGAAAATTGCAATCAGCATTTCTGTTGGATTGGAGCAGTTATCTCCCCTATGCCTCACTGCCCCTTACACCCTCTGATCATCAGTCATAAGGCAAATCAGACGGCACAGAGCAATTGTGGCCCAGACAGAACGGGTCCACAGATCATCTTCTATTGGACAGAGAATTGCTGGTTTGCCTTCTGAGATTGTCTCAGGTAGGGAAGGTTCTGACAAAGGGTCCAGTCAGTACTACCGCAATCCAGCAAGAACTCTGCCCTGAAGTACTACACACTGAAATGGACACAGTTTGTGTTGGGTGAAGACTAAAGGGTTAACCATGTCATGGGTGGGTATCCCGGCAATTTAGAATGTCTGTTGTACTAGAAATCTCAGGGGCTAGTGGTAACTTCCCTTACGTTTCATTTGACAGCTATCTTGGCTTACCACAGCTTGGTCAGGATAAACCTATATTCTCTCACCCCACAGTTCCAAATTTGCTTAAGGGATCGAGTAACGTGTAAACCCTTTAGTAGAACCTCCCCTACCTGAGACTTAATCTAGCCCTGACAATGCTTATGGGTCCACCCTACCAGCACCTGGCTCAGGCAGTCTTCATATATGTCTATCAAAACAGCGTTCTTAACAGCCATCACCTCTGCAAGGAGGGTTTGTGAGCTTTAGTGTTTTAATGACCACTCTACCCTATGTGGTTGTACACAGAGAAAAAGTTGTCATGATGTCTCACTTTAGCTTTTGCCTAGGGTTGTCTCCAATTTTCTCATTGCAATGTGTCTCCCTCTGCATTTTCTTCCCCAGATCCCATGCTCACCCCCAGGAGTCCCATTTCCACTCGCTGAATGCTAAAAGAGCTCTGTGTTCTTGCTTACAAAGGTTCAAACCCTGTGGGAAATCAGACTGTGGATTACAGGGAGAGATGTAGAAGAGAATTTAGTTGTAAGTAATCTCTTTCCCACTAGATTAAGAGATTTATTGAACACTGCTCCTCTTTAGCCAGGAGGCCAGGACAAATGGGGTTCAAGACACACTCCTGTAGAGACACTCCACAAGCTATGTTCCTAGCTTGTCTAAGACAAGTTCCCCTGGTAAAGATTTGGAAAGCAGCAACATCAATATCCATAGTTTCACTAAGCACTATTCTTTAGAGTGGGCATTCTGTTCTGATATTTGAATTGCTAAAATGGTGCTACGGTCCATTTTTACCTAGAACTCCTTGCCTTCTGTTCTCTGATGGGGGCACTGCTTGCTAATCTCCCATTAGTGGGAATGCACAGAGGCCCTCAAAGAATAAAGAGGGGGTCATGTATGGCTAACTGTTCTTTGAGAGTGGCCTCTCTGCATTCTCACAACAATCTGCCTTCCTCTCTGCTTTGGAGTTCTTTCTATTTCAGAACTCTTCAGTCTAAGGAGAGGGAATTGAGGTGGGAATGGGGTACACAGATGGAGCTGATCGTATCAACCAAACGCAAGTGTTCCCTGCATACCCCAGCAGATACGTTTTTTTTTTTTATAGAGTTCTGCAGCTTGACACCAGAGGCTCCATGACAAATTAGTGTGAATGCACAGAGGCAGTTCTTGCAGAACAGTTACCAGTGAGTAACCCCTCTTTTCTGCATGGAGTCCCAGGCACATCTAATTAAGTGTTTTCTCCTCAGGATTTTCACTCCATTGCCCTGATTTGCCTATGCCACTAATGCTATTTCAATTTAGCAACAATACTAGATGTGTTACTAATTCCTGGTGTTGCCCACTGGTCTCTCTTCTTTTCCTTTGGTTTTCATGAAGCTGATGGTAGTTTTGATTCCCAGTCTAAGGCAGAAAGGCATTTATATAGTCTCACTATTTGTATAGGAATTATATTTTTATGTAACGACTTGGCCTTTTTTAAATGTCGAGTCCCAGGCTGCTTCATCCATTTTCAGAGAAGCCCTCCCAGAATACTTGTTGGTGCACCAGTTCTTATCAAACGTGGTTGTAACCCAATTGCCAAAGGAAAGATTTCACAAAATCTGGCATTTGATCAGGGAACTCTTCAGGTATCTGACCTCCAGTGTCTTCTGTTAATTGGGCCGATGATGACCTATGTGGAAACAGGTTCATGGTACTTCTGTATCCCGTGCTCTAAATTTTCCTGATTTATCAATTAAATTTACTGAATCAAGAACCATGTTATTTTCTGTAAAAAGCAACAGAGGGTCCCGTGGCACCTTTGAGACTAACAGAAGTATAGGAAGCATAAGCTTTCGTGGGTAAGAACCTCACTTCTTCAGATGCAAGTACTGAGGAAGTGAGGTTCTTACCCATGAAAGCTTATGCTCCCTATACTTCTGTTAGTCTCAAAGGTGCCACAGGACCCTCTGCTGCTTTTTACAGATTCAGACTAACACGGCTACCCCTCTGATGCATGTTATTTTCTGCATCTCTGAGAGAGCTGAGATGGGCCCCCATTCATCTCAGGGAAATTGGTCATCCCAGGGATCTCATCACAACTGCTTTCTGGAGATGCAGTTTAGGGTAGGATGTTCTCTTTCTACTCCTAAAACTCCCTCTGGATTTAAAAGCCGTTCATATGAAAAGTGACAATTACATGTAAATGGAATTACCGGGATGGAGCAAAGTATAAACAAACGAAACCTCGCCACAACTCTGAATGAAACAAGAAATTTTTGTGGTCTTGGACCACGTTGATCAAAGTCATTTACATTCAAACAAGGAGCAGTCTACAGGTTGACTGGACAGGCAGATGATGGATAGATGCAGGAGAATGAGAAGTAAACTGAGGAGTCTTCAAGCAGTTAGCAGAAATGTAGAGGCTCAGTCAACTGTGTTTTTCCAGACTCTTACAGATTTCTGGTCTACATCCTTGGACCCTTCCGATCCAGGGACACGAGGGATTGCATCCAATAGGATGGATATTCAGGAGAGCTCATGGACTTTGTGCTCAAAAATCTAGAACACTTTGCTTATCTGAGAGTTTCAAGAGATTTTGAGAACTCGAAAGTGCAAGAAACTTATTTTTCATGACCAAGGTGATGTATTGGATTTCTTTCTAGGTGTGCCGTATTTGGATCTGAGAGCTAGTTTCATGATGGTCCAAATCTTAGTGTAAGGAGCACTATGGCTTTTTCCTGCCACTTTTGGTCCCTTCGTTTTTGCTGCACCCTTATGTTTCCTAGTTCCTTAAAGCTCCATCCCTGTAGAAACTCCCAGTCATGAGAGAAGAAGAGCACTTAGGTGCTACAGGATGTTGCCAATCTTCCTTCTGAATATACAAAGACTATCCAATGGTGGCTTTCCATTAAATTGATGTACAGTTAGCAGTAACACTGGCAAAGAGGCTTAATAAACTTGGGAGATTTAGCTGTCCAGACTGCTTATATGCAGCTTTTCCAGGTGAGATGATTGTCAGGCGCACACCAGAATTACTGCCCTACAAAATTTATATAGCTTTTTGTTTTAACCAGTCAGTTTATTTGCTATTCTAAGCCCTTCCACATCCAGGAGAACGTTTCACACTTAGAATTTGACTGAGCAGAAAAGATTCTGTTTATACAAAAAGCAACCTTGTAGAAAATCTGACATTTTAGGACTAGAAAGAAGGGTGCAAAGGATCCACATCTGCTATTTCCTCACAGATAAAGTAGGGATAGATAATTGGTGAGAAGTTCAAATAAGTCTCCCTTATTCACTGAGGACTGATTCAGCAAGGCACATGACCATTCTTTGAGCAATATTGCACAGGGCTTAATTTAAGAAAGTTTACAGCATAAACTGGTTTTCAGTGCATTCTTTCACCAAGCACTATAAAATAGATCGCTATCTCATCAGATGAAATGTCTGTCAGTCTTTAATACGTTTTCCTGCATAAAAACCTTCAAAGATGTCTCTTTTGAACTCTTTGTCTCGGCTCTGTTTCTTTAAAGTTTGTTTCCTTGCCTAGGAGGGAGAAAGGTAAAATTATTTTTTTTTACTATGGTTTTATCCTTTTTCAAATGGATTCTATTCAGTTTTGCCTAATTTGTTTTTATTTCAGGTCAGGGGTTCAGAATTACAGAGAGGGGTGAGATATCTTAATAATTTTCTTTCTCTTCCTCCCACCCCTTAAGGAACATTTATTGTAGAAAGAAGAACAGGAGTACTTGTGGCATCTTAGAGACTAACAAATTTATTAGAGCATAAGCTTTCGTGGACTACAGCCCACTTCTTCGGATGCAAAGCTTATGCTCTAATAAATTTGTTAGTCTCTAAGGTGCCACAAGTACTCCTGTTCTTCTTTTTGCGGATACAGACTAACACGGCTGCTACTCTGAAACCATTTATTGTAGAGAGGAAGAAATCCTAGGATTTCCTCTTATTGAAAAGAAAATAGAAAAGAACAAGGGATTCTGCCTAGAAATGAATAATCTTTCACAAGTCAATCAGAATTTACAGTGTGTCTTTTCAGCTATGGCAGTTGGTTGGGGCAGTTTGTGATGCGCGCAGTATTCTGAGCAGCTCCCCCTGCAAGCACAATATTAAGGAAGTGGGAGGAAAGAAAATAGGGAGGCACCTCCGTGCTTGGAAGATTGGGGAGAATCAATTGTACTGAATCATGGGGCAACAGGTGCCCACTTTAGAAATTATGATAAGAAAGTAAACTTCACCTTTTCTGAAGGTGGAGTCTGCTTTTTTTGTGAATGTATAGTTTAAATATGCCTAAAGGTTGTCTGTTGGACAGCACTTACAAATCTCAAAATAAATCAACATTGTTGGCGTTCTCAGTAGAGAGGCCAAAGATTGAATGGGCAGGGTGATGGAGCTACTTTCTCACTTGTCTCTCTTCCTGGTCAGGGCTGGCAGAATAGTATGTGGAAACTTGCTCTGTCACTGCCAATACTGTACCTGTTGTAGGTAAAGAGGACTTCCTTTCCCACCTTTCTTGAGAATCAGCATGCTCCATAATGTGTTAATGGGGGAAAATGCTCTATAATAATTGTACTGAGCTGTTTGAAAATATTACTGTAACAATACAGTAGACAAAAATTTTTCAGCTAGACTCAATTTTCTACTACAGTTTAAGAATGTAATGTATAAAGATATAAAAATGTTTTTTCCATTGACATACATAATAAAATACTCATGACAAGCGAATACAAGAGATGTTAACTGAAAAGAAAAATGAATAATGGAAAAAATGAGATCTTGGCAGCAGAGGTGGATTACGGTTTTGTGGGGCCCTGGGCCAGAGTAAGTGGGGGCCCTTCCCCACTCCCCTCTTCCCCAAATCTTCCACCTGCAGTCTCCCCCGCCCTCCGCTGGCGCTCCTGCTGGGGAAATGGGGTCGGGTGTGGAGGCTTGCCCTGCCCCCCCCACTTTGTGGTCCTGCTGGGGAGCTGGGTCGGGGCTCGGGGGCTTGCCCCGCTCCACTCACCTGGCACTCCTGCTAGGGACTGCTGGTGGGGCATGGGGGCATCCATTTTTCCAGGGCCCCCCAATTGACTGGGGACCCTGGGCACGGGCCTGTTGGCCCAGTGGCTAATCTGCCACTGCTTGGCAGTAATATACTTCCAACCTTGTACGTGATCGCCATAAGCTTTCAATGTGAACATCAGGAAATTACTACCTTTTAAAATCCAGATATTGTGTCATACATTGTTTTGGTCCAAATATGCCTTATATGAAAACATTCGATGCTTGATTATTTGTTCACATTTCATGGTCTCCTGTATTCTGTGAACAAAAAGTATTTTTTGGATTTTACAGTGTAAACAGGAAGTGAAGATCTGTTCATAAATCAGGTTTTGCTTTTTATAAGTAAGGGAAGCACAGTATGAGAACAAACCCAAAATTCCACTGTAAACAACTTGCATTTGAACATGGTAGCAGATGTTATTCTATCACTTTGAACTCTGCATCACTGAAATGTAGTGGGGATATCTTAAAATAGTCAGGAGTGGTGGCCAGAGACTGTTGACTACTATAGATGGTGAGGCTGTTTCGCTGTTGCAGTGAAATAAGCCAGAAGTACATACTGCTAAGGGCGTTCATTTGCTCAAGGTCAGCATGCTCAAAGTCAGCTGTTATACTTGTGAGCATGGTTACTGTCAGGAATATATAGGGCTTCTGTATGAATAAAGGGTACTGGTAACATGAGTTTGAAGAGAAAGGTTCACAGTTCTAAGAATTTTTTCTCTAAAGTTGCAAATGTTGGGGCTGGAAGTATAGATGTAAACAAATTGCTTTATCATAAGAAAGTGCTGTAACCTTTAACTGCTGAACAAATTTCTGTAATTGCCTGGCAGTCTTCTTACTTTGCTCCTTATGCTTTGTTCATCAATCTGTTTTAACTGGCTCTATAATTTAAATTTTTATTTCACAGTTGGCAGGCCATAAGCAAAGTCTTTAGCTGTCTCCTAGCCCTAGGAACCTTAATTCATCACAGCTAAAGCGGTTCAGTTAATTTGTAAGTTTTCAGCCCAATGTCATACAGTCTCTGCCAAATCTAAGGGTGGGCTCCATCCTCTGTATTTTTGTATGTAAAGAGGTATAAATGCAATTGATCTTTCTTGTGTGATGTGGAAGGGGGAGGAAGTTACAAGTCTGCAGTGTCTCTTCCCCTGTCTGAGATGGCACATTAATCTTCCCCATCAGGGATGGGTGGATGAAGCAGGGCCCAAGCTCTCGTTCTGTGGCATTGTCTCTTTCTGATCTAGTGGATTTCCAAATGGAATTTAGATACTTCAAGGAGCATTAACTTTTCCTGTTTCCTTCATGGCTGCTACTGCCCACCTGCTGGGGGTTTCAGTGCATGTCACCATAGGTTCTGAATTACCAGTGTTATTGGGATTAGATTTGTGAATCAGAATTCATGGGAGGATTTTCTTGGTTTTTAGAGCGATACAGTTTGACTGTGTAGTGGAATGCATTTCCTTTGACTTTGGAGTTCTTTGTTCTGCATATACATCGTTGCTAGGCTGACCATGATTTATCTACTCACCTGGTCACAGGAAAAGTGATGGGAAGTAGCTTTTGGGTATAGTTCAGAAAAACAAGAGAATAAGAACAGTTTAAATGGAATGTAATTTGAGCTATATACCAATTTAAATGTTCTGTTACTATGTCATGAAATCTTGTTTTATAATTCATTTTAGAAAAATTTAAAATAGTAAATACTAAAGGTCAGATTTTCAAAAGTGCACAGGGCCCAGCAGCTTCCAATGCTGAGCTCTTTTGGAAATCTAGCGCTGTACTTCTGTCTTATAGCCTTATCTATGCTAGAAAAGTGCATCAATTTAAATAGATCTAAAATCTGATGAACCAATGTAAACCTCTAATGTATACACACTTAGACTGGTTTAACACTTACTTTTATTGGTCTAAACTAATAACCTAAAATATGAATAAAAATGTGAAAACTTCATATTATATATTCTTTATTAGAATTAAAATACACAAAACTGTCAAAAGTGGTGGTGACTCTGCCTGGCATAAAAGTAAACCGGTAAGTAATTATACAGTTCTAGAATTTTATATGAAAATAAATTGTCCTAAATATTCACACTTCTAATATCATAGTGGTTCCTTGACTTCACCACACTAATGTATTTTAATTTTAAAGGGTTTGTTAAGTACCTTCTGACAAATGAAGTGAGAGACATTTTTATAGTTGAAACTGATTTCAGATAAGTTAACTTTTTCTTCCCCCTCTCATTATGATTATTAAGTATGCAAATTGTGTTTGTAGATTATCAGATTAGTGTAGCATGTTTACAAATGAAGTACATGGTTACAAACGGAATTAGAGTATGCAGGGTAGAAATGAAATAAAGGTTCATCTTCAAATGCAGGCTGAAAATACCACGAGACCTTATTTTGCATCTGCATTGGGGGAAAATAGGTATAGAGCCATATTATACTTGACTCTGAAATTGATGAGTACGATCTCTGCACTCAAGGGAAAATTGAGGGACTATCCCTGCTTCCCTGGGGAGCACAATGTCCTGAAAGGGGCAAGGAAGAGGAAAAGGCCATAGCAATGTCTACCGCATCCTGATTGGTAGAGCTTTTGCCAGCAGCACAGAGGAATAGTGAACTGCATTCCACAAAGGATGAGCTGTGGAAAACATTTTGTCTCTGATGCTGAATGCCTTCCAACGTTTCTATGTGGATACTATGGCTCCACACTTCCCCTAAACAGCACAATCTAGCCCATAGGTAATAAAGCAATAGAGAAATAGCTTAGTTTTATATAAACATTTTTCAGTCAAGCCGCACCAGTTCTTCTGCCTTTCACCAGGCTTCATTTCATTTTTCTGTGTTTCCCAAAAGTCTGAGTTCTTTTATTAGCAATAAACAGGAGAACTATTTCATTACTGCAGAATTACTTGTTGGTTGAATTTTTTTTCCAAAGGACCCATTTAAATAAAAAAAGGATTGAAAAAAGCTTGTTTCTTCAGAAAGTCTCTCTGTTAAAGATAATTTCAAAATCAGGTAATTTTGGAGAGCAGTGTATTGTGCCTTCTGGACTACAGCAATGCTGTATACTTGGGAGTGAAGCCATGAGCTCTCAGGAAACTCTAATCACTACAAAATCCGGTAGTGCATCTCCTTAGCAGGGTAAGCTACTGTGAGCCCATCAAGTCTGTCCTCCACTTTCTACACTGGCTTCCCATAGAATATTTTTTGAATCAGGTTCAAAGTTTTGGCCCTTATCTTCAAGGAGTTTGATGGCCAGGGCCCACCATATCTAAAATATTAGTAAAACTCTGAGATGAAGATCATGGTAGACAACTATCTTTCTCCAAGACAATGGAGCTTTACCACATAGTTAAAGCTTATCTGTTCAGGAGACAGCTTTCTCAGAGACATGTCCAAGACTATGGGATGAAATCCCACAGGAATGAAGGGCCATAACAAATCTCATTACCTTCCACTCCAAGTGCAGAGCATGCTTTTTTATTTTTACCTTGTATTATCTAAGAGACATTTAGCAGCATTCAGAGTAGCAGCCGTGTTAGTCTGTATCCGCAAAAAGAACAGGAGTACTTGTGGCACCTTAGGCTTGGTCTACACTAACCCCCCAAATCGAACTAAGGTACGCAACTTCAGCTACGTGAATAACGTAGCTGAAGTTCGAAGTACCTTAGTTCGATCTTACCTCGGTCCACACACGGCAGGCAGGCTCCCCCGTCGACTCCACAGTACTCCTCTCGTCTAGCTGGAGTACCGCAGTCGACGGCGAGCACTTCCGGGTTCGACTTATCGCGTCCAAACAAGACGCGATAAGTCGAACCCAGAAGTTTGATTGCCAGCCGCCGAACTAGCGGCTGGGTATAGACGTACCCTTAGAGACTAACAAATTTATTAGAGCATAAGCTTTCGTGGGCATCCGAAAAAGTGGGCAGTAGCCCACGAAAGCTTATGCTCTAATAAATTTGTTAGTCTCTAAGGTGCGACAAGTACTCCTGTTCATTTAGCAGCATGTACATTTAAAAAACAACTCCCACATCCCTACCAAAACATAACATGACTCTGCATGCACAGTTCCTCCTCCCTCTTTGGGGGTGAGGGAGGAGGGCAGTGAACAAACCACACATGACACTTTAGTCACATTACTTAATGCGGTAATGGAAGGCACTTTGATACTATGGCAATGAGTGCCGTATAAGAGCTTCTGTGAAACAGAAAAAACACCTAATTTGTATTTAATGCAAATGAGGGAATATCCAACTCTGGGTAAGAACAACACATTTATTAATAAAACAATAGCCAATTGTGAATTTGACAGTCAAAACATGGTGAGCCTATTTAGAACTGCACTTCCATTGATTGACTTATTTGAAAACAGCAAAAAATATTTTTTTAAAGAGCATTGTACGTTTGCTGTACCTGATGGTTATTAAGAGATTAAATATTTTTAATATTTAAGTACTTGTATTTGAGTACTTAAGAAATCATGCAAGTTTTATGGAATAAACTTAAGAACTGAACTAACAACTAAGGATGGCTTTTGAAATGGTGTTACAAGAAGAGGTATGGAATTTAAATTGATTCCTCTTTCTAAATACATAAACTAGTTGGTACTAAAATTGAAATAGGAATAAAGTTTTCAGTATTGACCTTATCACGTTTTCTTTTAAATGTTGTTTGAAAAGCAAATGTCATATTTTGACATCTTAAATTGTATTCCATAGTTTAATTGAAAGAATGCATGTACTGTTGCATGCACTTACAACCCTTATGTACAAGTGGTTCTAAAGCTACATACTTTTTAAAGCTCTCCATACAGTTTCAATGTAGGTAGCAATTTTCAGGTGAATGTCACTATCGTTTTTTATCGGAGAGCAAATTGGACACATTTGACTTTTTTTTAATCTACTTGTATATGAAACATTGAGAATTTGGACAAGTTATAGATAATCAAGCATTAAGTGGCATTGACTACACTTGCCAATGGGTGTTTTTTTTATGACTAATGTGCTCAAATACTTGCATTGCTCTTACTAGTAGAGCTCTGCGTACTACAACCAGTGCTTCTGTTGGATCATTGATAATGTCATTACTGTACTTTGAAATTAATTTCTAACCCATATTTTCATACTTAGGCAATCCCTTTCCATTCGTCATCCCATTCCCCTCTCTGTCTAATGTCTAGCTTTATTTTCACGTATTAGCTCAGTGGTTCTCAGCTTTCTTGGGCTCAGCACCTATTTGTAAACCCTGACGTCCTGTTGTAGCCCAGAGACACCACCTAACCCTATGCTTCCCCATTCCTGCTGGGGTCTCTTGCGGGGTGCTTCAGTACTAAGATTCCAGATGCTTTGGCCAAATGTGAACAGCCCTCACTACCCACAAGGGGGAGGGGCAGCGAGTCGAAACAGCCCACCCCTGCCCATGGCCTAGGAGAGGCAGAGCGTAAAAAGGGGGAGGGTGGGTATTGGTTCCTTGGAGTAAAGTGGAGGGGACTGGGGGAAGAAGGGTCTGGGTGTGCAATCGGGGAAGATCTGGGTGCCAGGATGGGTAGTATGACAGAGGGAGAGTTGCCCAGCTGTGGGGGAGGGAGTGTCCTAGGGGGCCTGTTTTAGAGGGACTTGGGGGGCAGGATGGGAATGGAAGAAGGGGCATTGCTTGGCTCAAGGGCAAGTGGTACATCAGGGATCTGGTTGGAGAATGTGTTATCTGTGAACTAAAGCAGAAATCTGCTCTTTCCCACACTTGCAGAAAGAAGGGGCAGGGTATGGGAGCAGCTCCATCCCTCCACAAATCCCTGGCTCTCCTCCCCCCCCCCCCACTCATCTCCCCCCACAATGTCCCAGAGTGACCTGCTGCATCTAATGCAAACAGACACCAAATGCTCCCTCCCGGGTTCCTGTCCCACAAGGCTGATTAGACTTAGCTCCTTGCTCTGGGTGTTGTGATTTCTTGGGCAGAAGCACCGTTCAGGTTTCCTATGGCTCCCTTGAAGGGGGACTGGCCATGCCAAATTAGTGTGAGTGGCATTGTGACCTACCACATGGAGGCTCAATGCCACTCAACTCATAAGTGGGGGGTGGATGGACCAAACTTGAGTGACACTGTGACCCCATGAACCAGCTTTTAACTCCTGGAGCGGGGACCAAGCCCAGCTAGTCCTTTGACACATTCTGGTGACCCAGTTTTGGGTTGCGACCCACTGGTTGAGAAATGCTGCATTAGATAAAGCAATTTATTGGCCATACAAGGCTTTTGGGACCCCTCCCCTTTCTCCCCAATAACTTTTTTGGAGATGTCAGCCCTGGTGGAGAATAGAGCAGTCCAGCTCTACATTGTCAGATGATAATTGCTCTCACCCAGGCCTTTTCCAGCTGGGGGTAGCTGGAGTGCAGCATGCTCCATCCATACCCTTTACCTGCCCCTACACTAGGTACTGCAGGGGAATAATTTAGGATCTAGCTATGTTAGTTTTGTGCTCAATGGGGTCTCCTTCATGCTGGGGGAATTCCCAGCTGCAGAGATGCAATCAATTGTCACCTTCTTCACTTTGCTGGAGCAGTGTATAGAGAGTGGAGCAGGGGCCAAGATCTAACCCTTTTGTTATTAGAATCATAGATGTTAGAAATGGGTAGGGAAAAACCTCTTTGATTTTCCTTTACTTCTCTCCTTACAAACCCATTCTATATTGTACATTTAATCTTGTTAAGTTTAGTTTTAAATTATTCCAAGTGATGAGGTTTCAGCAACTTTTGTTGGGGCACTATTCCTCAGTCTAAGGGCTTGTCTACTTGGTAAAATTTACTGGTATAATTATATTGCTGTGGTTATACTGGTATAACTCCCTGTGTGGACACTCTTATTCCAGAACAATTATGTCCACATGAGGAGTTATAGCAGTATAATTATGGTGATGAATTTCTCTGTGGTGAAAAGCCCTAATAGATGCCACTGTTAGAAAACATCTATTGACATCCATGACTAATTGTTTCTACCTTCTATCCTCCACTTCAGCCAGTGTTAAGCTGTACTACTTTTATATGCTCAGTCTGGTTTTTACCTTACCTTACCATTTACACCGATTGTGACTGTATTACTCCTAATGTGTAACTTACACCACTATTTATATTACCATTGAGCTTGGACCCCTATTCTTTACTTAGTAGTTTCATACCAATCTTTTTAGACAACTGTGGGCCAAAGTGCTATGGAAGGATGTTGATGTTAGACAATTGAAAGACACTTAACTGCAGAAAAAAATTGTAACACTTCTATATTTTAAGATACAGATGGATAAACACCAGCTAACAGATGTCAAAGAGGCTGGGAAAAATAGTCACATGGGGTGTTCCACTGAAGTAACAATTACTAGGGTGGTGTAGTACATACTTCAAAAATTATTTTGCTGCCAAGTTAGTTTATAGTTATAGAATTAATTATCTGTTCTCTTGCTGTAAAATGCATAACGAATGCAGAACTACTTAAGCCATGATAATGCTAGTTTTATTTCATTAGTCTGTTTGACCTGAGAAATTTTTTTGATTGCTTATACCTGTTAAGTAGCGACAAACAAATGACAAACTCAGTTTTGTTGATGTGATATTTATATCCAGGGAGACGCTTTTAGCATGTTCTCTAAACCATATCAAATGACTTGTTCCCCTCTATTCTAGAAAAGTGGTCTATCCACTCTAATATAAAATAAAAACCAGTCTGGCATTTTAGCAAAACCGATTTGCAGTTGACACCAGGGTTTGGATTGAGTTCATGCCCTTATGCAATTGTGTGTTTGTGTGTGAGTTTCCTGACACTTCAGCATTTCCATTTGATATTGGCACAGATTCTAGCTCCCATGATGCCATTGGCAGGGCAAGTTCTGCAGGTCTGTGTGGAATGATGCCAGTGCAGTGGCCAGTAAATAATTCAGGTATCAACTGGTGTCTAGATTGTATTACCCAGAACAGATAGTGTATATTGGCTGTACGTGACCTTGTCACAAAAAGAGAATGAAGACTTGATAAATTGGGATTATTAAGTATCAGAAGTGTATCTTCAATTTTTCACCTTACTGACAAAATTAGTGCAAAGCATCTATTAGACTTTACCCCTGAAATCTGAGTTTTCTACTTAGTGGTGTGTGTATAATAAAAGAAATAAAAAACTTCCTTTGAAACATACCCATTTTTGGATGAAATAGCCACAATTTTCCATTTTGTATTTATAGCTGAGTCTTGTTTTGAACTTCTACCATCCTCTACAGGTGAGTATGTTACTGACTCCTCAGAAGAATAGGAGAGACTGTGGGTCTGTAAAGAAGCAATGCTCTACATAACAAAAATGTTACTTTGTGGAGTACTGCCTTTTAAAGAGTATATTGTCCCCTTAATATTTAGCCATTTAAATGATGGTATTTTTGTGTTCAATCATTTTTATATTCCGATTCATGTGGAGCTGGCTAGGGAGTAATTGTTAATTTGCTAAAATCTTTAAACTTTTGCTCAAGTCTTTCTTTTTGTCCCTGTGCTTGAGATTTGTGAATTGTGCAGATTTTTAAAAAAATATTTTGTCTGCTGCAGCAACATCATCTTGTTGACTTCACCTTACTTTAGAGTTCTCCAAAAACATTTGTGCATTGTCACCTACTTTTTTTGAGGGTTATGCAATAAGAACATTTTTCTGCACTTCTAAAAAATACATTATGTATCAACCCAAAAAGTGAAGTGGTAAATCTTAAGTAGATCTGGTAAATGGGTAGTTTTTGACAATAAATTTTCAGGATTAAATGTACATTTTTGATGTTATTTTCCATAACTGAAAGTTTATCCTGGAGCAGAGACTGGCACATAAAATCTCCAGAGAAACTTGCCAGTAATTCCCTCTTTCAAAATGGCGGTCATCTCCCACTGTTATCACTGGGGCTGAGAGCTCAGGCTGCACTCAGCTAAGTTGTTCACCTTTCCCCTGCAGATTGTGCTGAAGGAAATTTAGACTGCGCTAAGCAAGTATGGCTAATTGACTTCACTCCCATTGGGAAGGTATCTTCTTTCAGGGAAGATGGTAACTCCTTAGTCTGTTTGGATTCAGAGGGGATACTGAAAGAAACAGATGAACATGTGGGAGGTAGAAAGGGCAGGAGATGGAAATGGGGGAGAAGTGCCATGTACAAAGTAATGTATAGAGCAGGATAGGAAACTGTTCTAGTTTGTGCATTTGCTCAGAAATGTAAGGGATGGAGGGAGGGTGTCATGTTCTGGAGTGCAACCCAGACCAGCGAGAGTTGGTCACCACTTGTCTTGTAACCTTGAGTGCCTTAGAATGCTCTGTTGCGTTAGCTCCCTGTCTGGGTGATCCCAACCAGCCTACAAGCATGCACTGAATGTGTATTAAGCAGCCTAGGTTCAGAAACTCTGACTCCACCAGCCTTCTTACAACACCTCAGCCACACTCTCGTCTCCACTCGCCTTAGTTACTACTAGCCAAGTGGCCCCAACACACCTCCAGTCCCAAATTTCCCAAAAATTGTCTGCCCTGAAATGTCCAGCCTTCTCCTGGAATGTTCAGAGGAGTAATAAGGTCCATTGCTCCTTTAAAGAGACAAAAGTACACAGTTTATTAATTTAACTGGCTAAATAAACCCTTCCCTTCAGCCACAGCACTGAGTTGATTTATTTAAAAATAAAAAAATTATTTACAAAAGGACATAGATTAAGTGATACCAAGTAGCAGGAATAAAGTTAAAAGGGTTAAAAACATATAAAAGTAAAAACAAAAAACGTTTTGTAGTGGCTAAGACATAACTCAGCAGCTTACAGCCTTGGTTCAGGGTAGATGTCTTACCAATCTTTTTCTTTCCAGCCTCAGCTGACTTTCTCTCAGGAGCTTGCACAGAAATACACAAGGTACTGGTTTCCCTTGTCTTCCTAGGTGAAAGATGTTTACCTAAGCAAGTTTTTCACTTATGTTCAGTTCCCAAAGACGTCACCTCCCTTGTTGAAGGACCCATCTCTCTCAGCTTGTGAGTGCTCTGACCCCTTGTGATGAATGCCAAGATGGCTTCTCTGTATATCTTTCCAAACTCACTGTTTTGTCCCCAGACTCGGTATGACCCCATGCTGTTCCCCACCTGTGGACTTCCCATCCCCTTGCTCATTCATATGTAAATAGGACTTCCATTGTTCTTGGTCACATCTTGCTTAACTTCACTGGAGACAGATAGATAGCTGCCTTCCCTCCTATGTGGGAGAAAACCTGTTTCTCCCTGTATTTGTCCACAGACTTTAAAGCATACTATCATTAAGTACCCGTATTTCCTCATATAGTGCTAATATATACATTTCACAATAGTATTAATCACCAATGTGTCGTAGCTTTCAGAAAATATCTTACTTTGATACTTGTATAATACGGTAATATTGTATACAATCCGTTGATTATTTATCATTTGCAATTCAGACCTCTGCAAGAGACTCTTTTTCCTGCTCTACAGATTGATGGTTTAGTTTACCTATTATGTAAATATTGCCTTCTTTGTCTCTGCCAGATGACCAGTCTGGTCAGACAAATAAATACACATCCTTTTGTCTAGGACAAACTGTATTTATGGGTTGCTTCCCAAACGCATTTTAATAACATAATTCTAGCTCTTGTCCACAGCACTTTGTACACATCCTGTACACACATCACACAAGAATATTAATGATCAATGATTTATTTGTTTTCCAATGATATATTACATGCCACCTTTTGTGTATATATTATGTCAATAGTGGTTAGGTGTAGTGAGTATCTCAAGCTATGTTGCTGAGACAGAGTAGTAAACCAACATAAGAATGGCCCTACTGGGTCAGACCAAAGGTCCATCTAGCCCAGTATCCTGTCTTCCGACAGTGGCAAGTGCCAGGTGCCCCAGAGGGAATGAACAGAACAGGTTATCATCAAGTGATCCATCGCCTGTCGCTCATTCCCAGCTTCTGGCAGACAGAGGCTAGGGACCAGTGGGCCTGTGTCACAGAGGGAAATAAGAGGGAGAATGTGAGGGGAATGAGACTGAGGGAAGTATTAAAACAAGAGACTGGGGAGGGGCATGGATGAAGAAAATGAATGAGATAAAACACTACGTGGGTCAAGGTGGCAGGTTAGTGATAGGGGAAGGATTGAAAGAAAGAATGCTAGAATAGCAGTTAGGCAACTTCCTCCAAGCAGTGAACGGAGAAATTTATATTTTGTTTGTTCACATAAGGTTGAATTTTGATCCTGAAATTTGGAGTTGGCAGCTTTGCCCTAAATACTTAAACCAGAAGAACTGGAAATAAGTGACATTTCAAATCTCATGATTTTTGAAAACTTGTATTTGGCAGTACTACTTTCACTCTCCCTTATTCTCCTCCATTACAATCTCCACTTCTCTTCTCTCCCTGATTTGTCCCATCCCATAAAAGATGAAGTGCTAGGGGAGACTGGTAGGCAAACTCCTCTAAAAGCAGAGCTCAGGGCTTGACTAGCCAGTCCTAAGTCTTACAAGCTTCCTATAGTTTTCTGCAGGAGGACTTCCCCTATGGCAGTCTGCAGGAACTGTATTTACTTGAGACTGCTACTAGCTTCCCTTCTGAGGCTGGGAGAAACGAGAAGCAGAGATTGATTGAATTTGCGTGTGAATGTAACATTATTGCTTTTACACTGAAAATTGGAAAGAACTAGGCAAAATAACTTTGTTGTGACAGTTAAGTTGTTACACACACAACATCTCATAACCGAATGGGATGTGTCTGGGTCAAATTGTGTACTCCATTGTATATTACAACTTCCACTTACTGCTGTGTGTTAAACACATTTCTCACCTTGCCCAAGGCCAGGGTAGTTATGATGTATACTTGGCAGCTTCTCAGCCCAGGAAAGGTGCTTGACATCCAGTTGAAGTACTGTGACTGAGAAGCCATCACAGAGGAATCTGGAATCCTCAGTTTGGATTATTTCTCAACTGCTGGCCCAATCCCATGTAACAGTAGATTTTCTACACACGGGCACCAGCATTGCTGTTGGATCTGCAGTTTGCAGTCTGGGCACATGGTCAAAGTGAGCAAGACTATTTAGAAGGGGCCACCCATCACCATATGCAAGAAGATCAGGCTGGGGGGAGAGAGGGAGGGGGCAGGACGGGCTTTGCCTAGTGTGAAACACTGACAAAACTTTGAACTCTCAAATTTCGGAAGGGGAGACAGCATCTCAGGACTTCTGGTATTTTGCAAAGATCAGTAATTCTCTAGTGCTTTTTAAAGTGATTGTGGTTATGCAATTCCTTTGCTAAGCCTGAGTTTCTTGCTTTATTGTCCCCAGAGATGTTAAACGAGAAGTCAGAGTTCCCACAGCTAGGTGGAACTCATGCATACTGTGTGTAAGCAACTGGGAGGTTTGGGACACCAGTTTCAGGGACTAGAGCAGCTGGACTTGCCAGGTCCCTTGTTGGAGCCCTTCCTTGGGACAAGAGGCTTGAGCCTAGGAGTGCACCCTAGAATCCCAGAGCTAGAAAGAGTAACTGGACCCTACCAAGAACCCTGTTGGCTTAGAAGCATATTGAAGCCAGTGCTTGGATCCACTTTCAATAGATTGGTGTCTGCACAGAGTGGCACTGGGTCAGATTGTAACACTGCTCACGCAAGTAAAGAAATGAAAAATTACATTACCTAATAACACACACTGTCTACTTCTGCACTAACAAGTACACTCCTTACAACTGTGGTACACCACAACTTTATTTCTGTTCCCTTAGGAATGCCATCTTTCTAGCCCTTTCTTTACCAGTCTCCCTCCAAATGCACCAAACTACTACACACCAACCATCCACCATGGGATGCCATTTGTGGCTCCAGAGTTATGGTTGAGTAGAGTTTTGTGCTTTTCGAAGAAGGAATTCAAGCGTCTTGTTATATAAGAATGCTGTATCTTCCTCAAAATTACAGCACTTACTCTTTGAGTAGTGAATGAATTTTCAAATAAGCCTCATAATTAGCATGCATTAAAATATAGATGCTTTAAGAAATTTAGCATTCTTTGTTCTGTTTTGTGTTGTATGATTGCAGATTGTGCATTGTCTACACAAAACTGACAGGTAAATCTTGAGGAGATCTACTGTAGTGGGTAGTTTTTTTTTTTTTTTTTTTTTTTTTTAAGGGAACTTTTAGGACTAATAGGTGCCTTTTCTGTATTTCTCTATATTTTTCCACAGCAATCTTAAGTCAAAGATAGAATCCATTGTTGACTTGCTTGATACGAATACAAACTGACTGTCACTGACCTTTACTTCTCTTCATAGTCTTTTATCCATAAGTTTCACCCAGACCTTCATTGTGTGGCTCATGAGTTTAATGCAGCCGTAGTTATCACAATCGTGTGCGTCTCCTTTTTTCTTAATATTTGGTACTAATGTGCTCTTTCTCCAAGCATCAGATATCTTCTGAGTCCTCATAATGAAATTTAAAAAGTTGTCAATATGTTCATGCCTACTTGTTCCAGGTACTTCCATATTTCTGCTGGTATGCCGTCAGGGCTAAGAGCTTTCTTATTTTTCATGTTGCTTAATGCTTCTGCAACTACTACATCTAGGATTGGTGCCACCAGACTCTGGTTTGGTTTCATATTACGGCATGGTTCTCTTGGATTCTTTTCATTCATAAACCTTTCAGATTAGTTTCTCCACCATTCCTTAATCTTGTTCCAATTAACATATTTCCACATTCATCTTTAATGACTTTGCTCTCACCAGTGTCTTTAATTCTCCTATTGCAAGTCACTGCCAGTCTGTAGATTTCTGTCTCACCCTCCTTCATTTCAAGATGGGCATATAAACCTTCCATGGTTTTAGCAGCTCCCACCTCCTTTTTTCGCTATCTTTTTGGCTCTTTTATCCTATAATCAGTTACCCATATTTAGTTTCCATAATCTCATCAGTTTTACTTGAAGATCCATGGATTCTACTAGGAGCAGTGTGTTGCTGAACATAGTTTTTTACTTTTGGCAATTGTTTCGAGAACTATGCTAGTCTTTTCTTTTCCGGAGCAAGCATTTCCTGAAGGCTGACCCATTTATGATAGCCAGGACTTGGCTGGATTGTTCCTTAGTTTCTGTAGTCTGGGTGCATGAGAAGGTGTATAGAAACATGGCTAGTTCATACTGTTCTAAAATATTGTTTCCTCTATGTTTGTATTTCATTACCACATACAGATAAGGTTAAAATGCTGTTGAAAAGTTTCAGCTTCCTTTAAACTTAGGCAGACTACTTCATTGTTTAGTTTCGAGATCCAGTGTTTCGTGAAGTAAATGTTTCAACTTACTTCAGCCTCGAAGAATAGATGTAATACAGGGAAAATGGTGTGATTTGTAGTAGTGACTCGCATTGCTGGTGCTTATAGTTTGACAAATATTGATAAATTGTATACATTTTAATTGCAGATACCAATGCATTCTGTATCTCTATATATCAGTAGATAAGTGTAGCAGAAAGAGTATATTTTGCTATAAATGGGTTGAGTCTCTAGATTTTCCTAGGTTTGTGTGTGTGACACTGTACCTCCAGAATAGCACCCTGGAATCCTCATATTCACCACTGTCATATAATTATGATATATTTTGTACAAAGTATGCCTTATGAGGTATCATTTTAGAAGTCTCGATCTGTTGAACATTAATATCCTGTTGGATTGCATGTGTTATCATTGTATGTGAAGTTATGAAGTTTTTCTATGTGTGTGTTACTGAAATATGTTGTGAGGTTGGGAACACCCACAACCAGCTGTGACGGGTTGGATCACAGAAACCCCCTTGGGAGCTGCCACCCAATGTGCAAAGACTACCCCTGCTTCTGTTTTCCCTGCCAGCTCAGGACTCCAGCACCCTGTCTTGCTGAGCCAGACACTCCCGTCTGGCTCCAGACACAGATCCAGGGTCTGAATCACTTGTCCCAAAGCTGCAAGTTTACCTGAAAACAGCTCACAGTAGTGCGCTTGTCTTTAGCACTCAGATGCTCAACTCCCAATGGGGTCTAAACCCAAATAAATCCGTTTTACCCTGCATAAGGCTTATGCAGGGCAAACTCATAAATTGTTCGCCCTCTATAACACTGATAGAGAGATATGCACAGTTGTTTGCTCCCCCAGGTATTAATACATACTCTGAGTGAATTACTAAATAGAAAGTGATTTTATTAAATACAGACAGTAGGATTTAAGTGGTTCAAAGTAGTAACAGACAGAACAAAGTAAGTCACCAAGCAAAATAAAATAAAATGCGCAAATCTATGCCTAATCAAACTGAATACAGATAATTTCCTCACCAGTTCCAGAGTGCTCCCTTTTACAGGCTAATCTCCTTTTAGCCTGGGTCCAGCAATCACTCACACCCCCTGTAGTTACTGTCCTTTGTTTCAGTCTCCTTAAAGTATCCTGGGGGTGGTGGTGGAGAGGCTCCTTCTTTAGCCAGCTGAAGACAAAATGGAGGGGTCTCCCCTGGGTTTAAATAGACTCTCTCTTGTGGGTGGAGACTCCTCCCTCCTATGCAAAGTCCAGCTCCAAGATGGAGTTCTGGGGTCACCTGGGCAAGTCACATGTCCCTGCATGACTCAGTCTTTACAGGCTGAAGCCATTGTCCCCAGGGTATCTTGCATGTCTCCAGGAAGACTTCTCATGTGGATTGGAGCATTCCAAGATGCATTGTTCCCCAAGTGTTTCCTGATCAGGTACTTAACCTGGCGAATTCCTTCCTAAAGAAGCTGACCAAATGCCTCACAGAGCTTACTTAGAAACCAAGCCAGCATATAGCCCATATTCTTAACCTCGAGTAGAAAATGATATATATGTACAAATAGGATGAATAGATATAGTAGACCATAACCTTTACGGAGATATGTTACATGGCACAGGCAGCACAAAACATAATCCAGCTATGTCATCCATACATTTATAAGCACCCCCTCCCCATAAAGCCTTATGGGGTACACTGTCACACCAGCCTTTCAGGTACAACAATGGAATAGCCAGACGTGCTGATGGCCCAGTAATTGGAATCCATTCTCCCAACAGCCATCCCAGATGAGAGAGCATGTAGACAATGGAGAATGCTTGACCAATGGGGGTGGCATAATGAAACCATGTCACAGCATAAATTGTAAACTATAAAAGAGGGGAAGTGACACCATGATTTAGCCTCCCTTCCCCCACAACTCAACACCCTGTAAACATGTCTGGAGAACAAAGACTTTGAACTGGAGGAGGGTGGTCCCAGCCTGTGTATGGAAGATCTGCAACCTGCTTGTACCATTTGCCAGGGTGATACACTGCTTGATTCAAATCCTTTTTAGTTTATAGAACTTAGACTGAGATTTGATTTTATTTCTTAGGTAACCAACTTTGATCACTTTGCTTGCTACTTATAATCACTTAAAATCTATCTTTCTGTAGTTAATAATTCTGTTTTATATTTTACCTAAAACAGTGCGTTTTGGTTGAAATGCTTGGGAAATCTCACTCAGTTTACAAAGGCTAGTGTGTGTCCTCGCCACATTGAGGGAGGGGGGAACTTAATGAACGTACATTGATCAGGCTTCAGACCAGGCAAAACAGTATAGTTCAGGGGTTACGAGCTGGGGGGAATTGGCTGGAGCCTCCCTATTGATGGTTCATGAGTTGCTGAGAGATCATTAATGTAACTCATTAGGTGTGTCCCTTGCCTGTGGTTGTCTGTGCAAATGCAGTATCTGCCAGAGGTTTGTGGATTGATACAGCATCATAGTATGAAAGGGATACCCCAAGTTGGAGGGACAGAGGGCTCAGTGGTCCCACAGTTCAAGTTGCACCCCAGGGATCCCATCGTATTGTGTTTATAATTAAAATTGTACTTCTTTGCTATTCAGTGTACTGGATTTATTTTGCATTATTGGGCTTATTCCCAGCCATACTCAAAAGATTACACAGCCTTGCAGTGAGTGTATTTTTAATTGGTATATTTTTTAGCTTCTAGCTTAGACTAAACTTAATAGATGTGTATTCTGGCCAGTGGAGTCCAGTTGGTAGATAAGTTCCAAGATTATTTAGAAAAGACTGTTTAAAACTTTTTGAGTGGCAATATTTGGAGAAATAGTATCTGTTTTGTTAACTTTAAAATATTTTGCTCAGTTAATATTACATTTTATATAATTTCTGTTATAGCAGCTTTTATCAGTTTAATATTTTGTAGAGAAAATTTGCTTTGTGATGCAGTGTATTTTATGTAAATCTCATTACAGAAACTGCTTTAATAACTTAAAAAAAACTAGTAATTTGCAGTGCTTCTTCATCATGTTACTTTCTAATTAATGCGTGTTTTCTCTATACTGCCAAGAAACTACTTGCATTTGCTAACTATTTTTTAAATTTGCAGTGTATTCAGCTGCTTTTAGAAACCAACTAAATTGCATGAAAGGGAAGAGTTTTGGTAATTGTTCACTCATCTATATAATTATTTCATAATTACGCAACTGAAGGATAATTTGTTGACTTAAAATAACCCTGCAGCAAACCCTACCTTATCCAGTTGGGGGCCTACACTATAGTCCCACATTCACTGTACACCCAAACTTACCTGTTGAAGTAGAACTTCGGGTATGCAAGGAAAATAGGTTTATTCTATCACTAAAATTGGAAATGTACGTACCTTGGCTTTCTTTCTGTGAAAGCCAAAATGCCTTTGCACAGGAAACACATCTGATATGACTGTAATAGAATTGACAAGAAATGTCTGTAAGCCTGGACTGATCTTTAATCTTCAAGAATGTGAATACTTCTGCACTTCAGAACAAAAACTTACTTTTTCATGTATTAAAACCAAATATTTTTAAAAATAATAAAAATAAAAAAATCTCTTAAAGGCTCCATGTTGTGCTGATTCCGTAGTTCCTTTTGTGAGCATTAAAAAACTTCTGGGTGCAGATGATGACTCACTATGATGCACAAAATTCTCTTCCCCCAACTCAACTTCCTTCTCTTCGGCCCCACTCCCACATAGGGGTCTGGAATGAGGTCTTAGAGCTAATAGGAATATTTTTCCTTAATGATCCAAATCCATAATTAGTTGTGCATTTTCTTGAAGAAAAATTGGCCAAACTATATACATTTTTAATGTATCAAAATCCCTAATGTATTGAGGTGTTAAATTATCTTCATTGGAATGAGTTATACCAGAGTCTAAATCTGATGACTATTCAATAGTTTCAACTAGCATAATGCTGCAGGAAGCAAAGGTGCATTTGATACATGAAGGGTAATACAATTGTCCTCCAGACATAGGCTTTCAAATTCAGTTCTGGAAGTATTTCTAAACCTTGGTTTTTACTTATAAAGTCTCTGGGGGTTTAAGTCCTAATTACTTTAGAAATCTCCTCTTTCCTCAGATTCTTCTCCAAGAGTTGAGATCAGCAGAGGAGTTCAAGATGACTGCCCAGATTTGAATGTTTGCAGTGTTGTTGTAGCTGTGTTGGTCTCAGGATGTCAGAGAGACATGGTGGGAGTGATAATATATTGTATTGGTTCCTTTATGGGTCTAATAAAAGAGATTACCTCACCCACCTTGTGTGTGTCAGATTTCAATGGGCTGATGGAATGCTTGACTGACAAGGTGTTTCCAGTGAAGGGCACTCAACTCTGAAATTAGCTTCCCTCTTCCCTCTGACAAAAGCAAAGCTTGTTGATCTTCAGGTTATGACACTGGGCTGATTTCAAGGTTTTTCTGAAGAAGTGGGTTAGGTGGGGAGGATTCTTTCTTTTTGGTGGTGGTAGGGAAAGAATTGATATATTTTAGGAAGATTTATTTCTGTGTTAAATTGACGAAGATGGAATCTAAAGGTTTGTGTTTTAAAATGAGGAGTAGAAATAGTACAAGTAGATTCCTTCAATTTTTGTCATTCTTACCCTTTCTTGTGACAATACAACACTCAAAGCTATCTTTCATATACAGGCTCTTCATTCTTCAGGAGACAGGATCAGACCTGTCAGTCACCAGAGAGGGGCTTTCTGGAAAACTCCCCAGGGTACTCTGCCTCCTGGCAGAAGCAACCGGTGGTCTCCAGGCTTCCTGTTTTCCCTGAGCTTCTTGACATCAGAAATATCTAATTCTAATTTGAATCAAGATTTCTTCCTCTGTTTGGTCCAGCTGGGACCTATTCTGTATTCTCCAGCAGCCTCTTTCTTCAGGGCAAAGGATGTTTGATTCGTAATATACAGCAGCAGAGAGAAAGACAGAAGTGCCTTGTGTCTGCCGCTATGTCCAGTGGAAGAAATTTAAAACCAAGAAAACCCTTCCCCAGTAAGAGTTAAGAGCTCTCTGAAGTGAGGAAAAAGTGGTGTTCCAGATAGGATCCCCAGATGCAGCAACAACTTCTATAGCTTGTCTCCAAACTGAAGGGAACCTGGCAGCCTGGGGAGTAACATTTCATCAGGTGTTTCTTGCAGCAGCACAGACAGCAGTCCAGCACTATTGCAGCCAACAGTCTCCAGATGTGCATCAGTGACCAGCAGCTGCCATATGCCTACCAGCTGTCCAAAAGTGACATTTCCATACAATCCTCTGTCAGCAACAAGAATGCTTGACTCTCTTTTTTTTCTTTTTTTCTTTGTGTTCTGAGGAGAATGGGATTCCTGGAGGTTGGGGAGTAGACTTCTCAGCCCAGTGCACTGTCCTGGATTGATAGGCAGTGGAAGTGGTCTAGTCAGCAAGAGCTGCACAATAGAATTCCATAGACTCCTGATGTTTCAGCAGCTGATGTTCCTCCTCCCCCGCCCCCGCTGTATCTCAGAACCTGGTGAAGTACAGGCAGATAGAGACTATTTTCTTACTTTCTGGCTATTGAAACAGCACCAAGGCTAGAGAGATGCTTGGAGGACCAATACTGTGTTCTTTTTTCTCTCATATGGGTTGGAGGTACCTGAGCTATTTGGATTGAAGAACCTCCATAGGTCAGTAAAAACATCAACTTTCAAATGGAGACATTGAGGTTCACCTTGGCAGTTGTTTTGTGTAGCAATTTCTTCTTCTGATCTTAGGGAGCTTTCCTGTCCATCCTATTCAGACCATTACAACCACTAATTCTCAAGTTTTATATGACCTAGATGTGTCTCCAATAGTGGGTCCTACTCTTGGGTCTCACCAAGTGTAGGTAATTAATGTGTTGATTTGTTGATAAAACTCAGGCAGGGATTCAAAGCTATCCCTTCTTGATTGACATCAGATTAAGCGTGTGCTTGGTAGGAGACAGAATAGGATACAATTTTTACAGTTCATTTCCTTTAGGCCCATGAATTTATTATTAATTTTGCATCCTTCTCTGGTGACTGAGTTCAGGCCTGCTTCTGGAAGTTGCAGAGCAAAGGAAAACCCCACTGTAGGAATGGGGAGCCCGAATAGTTGGGGAACAAAAAGCAATCAATTTTCATTTTTATCAGCTAGTGCCACATGCACTGCACTGATATTGTTTTCAATTTTGATGATCCTAAAATGGTACAAATGAAGAATCCAGGGTTTCATTAAAGCTGGGGGTTTAACTTCTTCAGAGGAGTCTCAGAGAGAGGCTAACTTCTCTGTTTTAGACTGTAACCCTGTGAAAAGATTCAACTTTTGCCAACCATGTTACTCGTGGTTTGGAAAACGGAGACAAATGAATGCCTCATTGCATATGCAACAAAACGGATTGCACCATGTATGTCAGTGAGGATTATTACCAGATTTGCCCGTTACTTTGGGGTATGCTCATTTATTAGGGTTACTCTTCTGGGGATGGGGGTGGGGGTTTCTGTAATTCTATCAGTGGTACTGTTTGTGTCACGTGTGTTTTCATATGGAGTTCTACTTCCCCCTTCTTCTGCAAGTCCCCTCCCAATGGAGCTATCCTGCAGGACCTAGGTGCCCCAGGCTGGGTTCTTCCAGCCGACGGACGGACGGACACACACCCACCCAAGTCTGAGCAGACCGGGTCAAGCAGCACTTTCAAGCTGCCACCCTAATAGGCTGGGCCAAGCAGCACTTCCAAGCTGCCACCCTTATGTGCCAAAGGTACCGCACTGGAATAGAGTAAGCCTGAGCAGGCTAGGTCGAACAGCACTTCCAGGCTGCCACCCTTATATGCCCCTGTACTCAGCGGACTGGGTCAAGCAGCACTTTCAAGCTGCCACCCTTGTATGTCACAGGTTCAGCACATCCCTATCCCCACTTTCATGTCACAATTGTACTGGTAGTAACCCACTTGATGAGCAAACCCCACAGTATTTTTGGGCGCTACAGGGAACTTTAGCTTAGGTAAAAGAAGCATTGCTGCAGAGTAATTGGGGAAGCTAAAAACACCAAAGAGTAAAGTTCAGAGAGAAAGAGAAGCAGCCAGTTTAACCATAAAAGTTATTTATTGAATAATAATAACTACACAAGGAGAGTCTAAACCAACATAACAGTTACATTATTGAAGGTTAGTACCTGAGGTAGAAAAGAAAACAGAGAGAGAGAGAGAGGAGGATCTCACTGCTTCCATGAAGCTTGAACTGGTCGGTGTTCCCAGGTGATGGTGGTAGCTCAGGGTCCTGAGTGCTGGAGACAGGCAGAGCCCCCAGCATGATCAGTCAGAACAAGACTACATCCCAGTGGAACTGATGCAGAGTTTGGGTCCATGCATCAGAACACTTAATTGAACATAGGTAGGGGTTTTTGTAGAGAAACAATAATGGTTCAAGGGAGAACACTAGATTTGTTTATGGGTAAACTGATGACTCAAGGGTTTTCTTTAGACTAGACAATAGGAGCTGATCACTCTTGGCTATGGTGATGTTTCTTCCAGGGAGCTCACAGTGCAATTAGGCTGCTTCACTATTTTGGATATCAATCAAGGATTCATTACTAGAATTGGTTTGATAACTGCTGAGCTGGATGTGTGCAGGTGTAGGTTCATTAACATCTGGAGCAGAGATCCCCATGATGCAGTGCTTCCCTGCTTTTCTGGTCCCAGAGTTCAGTGCAGTTCTTGGTTGGAAACTCTGTTCTTCGTTCAGTATGCTAATGGAGATGCTTCCCTGTTCCATCTTTGATGCAGATGAGGCTAGCTTAACCCTTTTTATGCATGTGAATACATATATAATAAACAGTCAAAGGTCATTTTTTTAAAACTGAAGGGGTAGAGTGGGCAAGTTTTGTTGGTTCACTGGCAGTTTTGAAAAATTGAAAAAAGTCTAGTGCCAGGTCAAACAGAAAACAAAATTTTTGGTGAATTGAAGTAAAAACATTTTGAGTTAGATGGAATGGAATGTTTCATTCAATCTGACTCTCAATTTTTTTTATTTCAATTTTGGACATTTTAAAAGAGAAGTTAAGGAAGACAGATTTCACAAAATGAGGAGGATGAATAGTTACTGGGCCAGGGAAAGAGACTGGCAGCAAGTAGCTAGGGCATTCACTTAGGAGATGGGAGACCCAAGTGAAAGCCAGTCCCTGACTGCCTGCCTGTTATATAAAGTGGAACAGCTTCAACAAGAGACCTTGGGAAAGACCCAAACCAGAATATCCCATCGCCCAGTGGCTAGGGCACAATCCTGCAATGGAGAAGACCCAAGTTCAGTTCCCTTCCCTAAAAGTCAGGCTAAAGGTTGTAAGGAGAGCACCTTACATTCTCTGCTACCTCCTCTGGCCATTTTATGACTTCAGCTTGAAAAATGTCAAAATAGTTTTTTGGGGTTTTTTTTTTGACATTACCAAAACAGTTTGGTTTCTTGGTTTGGTTAAAACTATTCAGTGAACCCAACATGAATTTATGAATAGTTTCAAGTTGATCAAAACTGAATATTTTGGCAAACGGACTATTTGCCAATTTTTTTTGTCCAGCTCTCCTGAAGCGTATAAACCTTTTTAAAAAAAGGATGGAAACCCTATAATGTGAGGTACCTCTCCATTACATATACCGTGATATTAAAAAGGATTAAATGATCACATTGCATCATTCTCTAAGAAACTCTAAGCATGTAGATTGTAACTGGAGGAAACTCCTTTCTTGTTCAGTCACCATCTGATCTTCAGTAATATGATAACCTTTTAACAGGTTTTAGAGAGCTATCCATAATTGCTCAGCACAATGAGTTAACAGTCTGCTGCCTGTAGTCATGAAAGTAACTATAAACAGCAAACCAATGTAATTACAATTCTTTATCCCTTGAAACTAACATCTGTAATAGATGATTCTACAAATAATTTTGCTTAAATTAAAGATAAAATATATTAGTAACATAGTCAAAGAGGAAGTTTGTGCTGTAAAGAAATAAATGATTTTCATGTACTACATCTTTAGTTTCTTTGTATTATTTCATTTTCTTGACCACTATACTGCAAAAGTTATATGAAAGATTAGATTTCATTTGCCAAGAATTCATATAGAATATTTCTTAGAAAATGTTTATTGTAAGTTTCAATTTGTGATTAAATGAACTTGGTTACTGCCTACAAATTAAAAACTGAGTACAGAGACTCCTCCTTGGCTACAAACAGAACACTAGACAGAGAATGTTAATACACTGTTTTCCCTCATCATGTGTTTGTAGAGGCCTGTATCTGGAGATGAGAATTGTTACTTTAATAATGTTATAAGCAGTAGTGTTGTAGCCTTGCTGGTCCCAGGATATTAGATAGACAAGGTGAGTGAGGTAATATCTTTTATTGGACCAATTTCTATTGGTGGGAGAGAGAAAGTTTGGAGCTTAAGCAGAGCTTTTCAGGTTTGCAGATATACAGTGCTGTTGGAGGTGGGGGCAGAGGGAGAATAGTCCTCCAAAATCCTCATTTGGCTGGAACAAGTTTTTTTTACTGTGATTAAAATTTTTTACAGTGAATTATTTCATTGATTCATATATAAATGAGTATGATAAGTTTCTAATATATATTTGTCAAGGATAATAGTGACTAAACCACATGAAGCCATCTATCTCTGCTTCTATCTGGAGAATAAATCAACAAGAAATTGAAAGAGTTCCAGAGAGATTGAGAGAGCTAGAGTAAATTTTGGATGAATTTCACTTAGTGAGGAGATCCAACTAAAGGTCTTTTGTATCAGTTAAGCTCCACATTACTATTCTGCAGGAGTGGATGGGTGCAGACAGCGTGGCCATGCATGGATGCTGCTGCTGGGGCTGAGCTACTATATCAGTGCCTATGCAGTACTCCTAAATGTCCATATGCAGTGTACAGAGGGAGTGCCATTCTGAGACCTTCCTGTGAGTTAGGGTGTGTGGATTCT
This sequence comes from Chrysemys picta bellii, assembly GCF_011386835.1. Lineage (NCBI taxonomy): Eukaryota > Metazoa > Chordata > Testudines > Emydidae > Chrysemys > Chrysemys picta. Next base: position 52,924,589 of record NC_088794.1, on the reverse strand, counting down.
ATACTCTTTCAACCTTTCTGACTTCCCTGTGTAAAAACTGATTACTTGAGTGCACTGCGTGTGGGGTAGTGGATAGAGGGATTGTGGGGGTGCGAGTAAATTTCACCCAGAGTGAACTTGAGATGTCAGAAGAAAAACATAAAAGATCTAAAAAACGAGAAATTGTAATGATGCTCATGACATTTCTAAAATACAGTTTTTAAATTTTTGGTCTAGTACAACATCTAGGATTTGGTGTCTTCTGGCCTACAGTCTATTTCTGCGATATGAAAACAGGACAGTCTTTTCTGTAACATAAAGAATAAGTACCGGAAAATGAGGTGTTAATCTCTTGCTTTCTGCAAATTATATTTAAACCCTTTAAATTGTACTGTCTGATTTCATTGAAATGGCTAATCCTATGTCATGCATCTCTTGAATATTCTTTACAGCTGTTTTTAAATGCATTTTTGGAGCAAATTCATGGTGAGCTAGTTCTAATAGACATCCTGAATAAAGAAATAGCTTTATAGGTTTGTTCCAGAAACGATGACTTGACAGTAGCCCGTATCAGCAGAATTTAGCTATCAATAGCACGATAATCCACCTAAGTAGAAAACCTTTCATAGGGAAATAGGCAAATTGATAGTCACATGCGCCAGTAAAATTGCCTTTACAAGTAACCATAGAACTTGTAAACATAGTATCACAATGTCTTTTTTTTTCTTTGACATGGTTATCAGATAAAAATGTATTGACAATGTCAATAATACAGAAATCTAAAATGTAGAAGTGGTAATAGAAGTATCTGGCTTTTGTCAGTTTCTGGGTTAAAACTTTACACTGGTTTTATCTGAGGCCATGTGGAGAGAAGAAAGGCAGTATCAAAATTAATTTAAAATTTCCTAGCTTTTGTCATGTTTAAGTGTTTTTTTTAATTTAATTGCATTCACATATATTTGTAATTAATAGGATAAATCAGATAGACTCTTTGCCCTTTAGATTTCCTGAAAGCCTAGTATTGGGGCACATTGACTGAGTGGGTTGAAGAAGTTTAGAAGGTTGCTTGCCCATGTTTCATAGATTATAAATTTCTTTATGTATCAGTGTATTTGATATTCTAGCAGAGCACCACGTCTACTTTAGTTCAGGCTAAGGTCAGCTTTTGTTTAAAGCTTGACTTTTCTAAGTGCTCTAAAAGCTGAATGGTTACTCAAATTGTCTTTATATTTGGTGTGCCTTATGGGGTCATGAGGTTTGGTTATTGTTCCAAATTTGGGTCCATTTTACCACGGGATTCCAAAGATACAGCCCCTTCCTTCCCCAAAACAAAACAAACAAACCTCCAGCTTTTCTAAAGGCTGACACATTTTGGCACCTTTTATTTTTTGCACAGATAGGGATTAAACCAGTAGAGCCCTGCAGCCAAGTGGGACCTGACTACACATGTCAGCTCCAGTTTGGGTGGGAAAAGAGCTGGACCCCTTCTGGTTTGTGTCAGGTCAGTTCTCCTTGTCCTGCCTGTGGGGTCAGTGTGGTAGCAGCTGCATGCCTTGCCCCTGCTGTCCACTGTCCCCTACTGCACTGTGTGAGCTGCAGAGTGAGTGTACCAAGGAATTGCTGACAGCGCCTTTCACTCCACAGCATGCACCCAGAACATGAGGGGGTGGTGGAAAACAGGAACAGGGCATACAGTCACTGCTGCTCTGATCCCATAGACAGGAGGCAGCAGGAGCAGTGGCAGTGTCCATTCAGGTTCAGAGTAACAGGAAGTGTTGGGTTGCAAAAAGACTAGACCCACTTGAGTTGGGTCTAGGGCAGGCCTAAAAATTAGTCTTGAGCAGACCTCTATGTGCCGGGGCCGAGATCCTCACACCAGGTTCTCAAACAATCAAGAGTTACCCTAACAGAGTGTATGCCTCCCACTTGCCCTTTGAGGGGAAATCAAATCACAACATTATTAGCAAAGTTTGGTTCTCCAGATGGTGTGTGCCAAGCAGTTCTAAGTCTGATGTGCCAAATGTGGGGATTGAGCCCCTGCCCCTACCTTCATGTGTGTGCCAGGATCTGGGGGATGCCAGAACTTGGGGGGCAGGGGGTAGGCATGTCTGACCTGCTGCTATTCCCCTCACGTGAGCTGAGATATGGGGCTGTGTCCCTCTGTGGGAGGATCAGAACCCTTCTTTTCCGTTTCCCCCATGTGAGCCAGGATATGGGTGAGCCCTGTCCCTCTGGGTGTGAAACTGAGAACAGGTATACTAGGAGCATGCACCAAGATCACACTGCTGACAGTGGCATGAGGAGTTGAACAGATTTGTTTGTTTGCATTATCACAGGTTCTGTCCAAATGTTGGGGAATGGGGATGGGAAATGCCCGCTGACATGAATCGAGCAGTTCGGACATCTCCAGAGCTATTGTTGCAGACTGTGTTCATCTCCATGGGGTGGTGTTCTTCAGTTCAGAACATCTCATTGATACAAATGGTTGTGGTTGCCAAGGTATCCCCCCAAAAGTGACTTTGGTCTTTAATTTACCTTTTAAACAAGTTGATGCCTATGGGTTTTTCTCTTTAACTCTTACAGGTCACATTTTTCTGTGCCTCCTTTATTTATTTATTTATTTATTTATTGGGTGCTTCAACCATGTCTCCTTTGGAGTGACTGACGAACTATGCCCTCCCATCCCCACATCACACCTGAATGTCACCCTCACTCCTGCCTGACACAGCAAATGGGCTGCAATTATTTTTTTTAAAAGATGAATGGAGACACGATTGGCCAGCCTGATTGCTTAAATAAAAAGATAATCGTGTCAATTTCACAGATTGGTTCAGCGTGGCTATTTAAAATCAGAGTAAAATTTCGTTTCTTTCCTTTTTGGATTCGGCAAGATGATTTTGGATCTTCAGAGGCTAGTGGACTTCAGTATGGTTCAAGTTTTGAGTGGAGTTTCTTTGTTTTGTTTTCCTTTCTGCATATGAGCTATTTCTTCTTGTGTGTGTTTGTATTCTATACCCTTGAAAATCCTTCTGCTTAGTCATCCCCTCAGGTAAGGGGCTTGTCTACTATAGTTGAGGTCTGGACCAGCTTTCTGATTAAAGCTTTACTCTTCTAAGTGCTCTAAAATTTGCACAATTACTCTGAATGCTTTTTGGGGTAATTTGGTCAAGGGGTTCCCAAGTTACAGTCTCATTGGGGGGAAAATCATTTAATAAAGTTCACAGATTCTACCTTTTGTGCATACCTTCTAAAATGCTAATGGCTTAATGGGATAGAAAGGGGAGGGTGAACTGGAAGGTGGTGGGGATGGGGGGGCTATATATTATAGGGAATTGGGCAGGAAAGAAAGAGACATCAATCTTCTTTCACGTGCTTAAAATTCCTGTAACCAACCTGTAATAAAATTGTCAGGTTCTTCAGACATATAGACTGTCTGAGATTTCTCTCGCTGATCCATGATAGCAACTACACATTGCAAACATTTAAAAGCACAACCATTATGCACATTCCATTATAACAAAGTGTATGCCTTGGAGAGCACAGATGACTCTTAGCAGTCACATAGCATCTGTCTGGTCCACTGGAGACAGCAGTGGACTGGGATTCAGAAAACCTAGGCTCTATTCTTGGATGTGTCACTATCCTGTGGGATGACTTTGGCCAACTCATTTTACCTCTTTATCTCTCAGTTTCCTCATCTGTCCTTTAGGGTTAATGATGTTTCCCTCCATGAGATCTAATGATGAAAAGCGCTATTTAAGAGCTAGGTATTAGTATCTTTACCTTGCCACAGTAGCATCTGAACTGCACAGCTACATAATTACGACTGTCTAAATGACCACTAACTCCTACCAACAACATTTTCCTTTCTGTTCAGAAATTGAGGAAATTAAATGGCCAAAAAGCTTCACCAACGCAGTGTTAAGGTAGCAAGATGGTGTATCTCATGTCTGCCCTCTACGAGTGATACCCCAGTTTGCCCATATACCATACTGACAGCCTTTGCTCTGTACTGCACACAAGCTATTTACACCCACCCTACACTCAAACATTAGCTGACTCCACATAAACACGACATCTGCTAAATTTTACAACCTCTTCAACCCCTTTTTATAAACCCTTCACCCTTAGATGCATACAATGCCATCTAACACTGTTCTTTCACTTACCTTTTATTAAACCACACTCATCTGATGACAATCCCTATGGCAAGAACTCTGTGCCCTGCTAGTGACACAACTTACACAACTCCGTGCTGAAATGAGACATACCGGATCTCTTGAGGCCCAGATGAACCTCTTTCCGTTGATCACACAAAAGGGTCAGGGATAGGGGTTCACATATATGCCTCAGAGGACCACAACCCTCTACCCCCTGATTGTTTCTGAACACAATCACTGCTTTTCCAAGCTACTCCAACTAATTCCTTCACCATTCAATACAGCTACATCTAACACAAGGCATGCAGCTGGAGTGCAGATAATTCCCAATAATTATTGCCAGTTCCAGGGGCGTAGAGTTAAGCTTGCATGGGCATTCACCATAACCTGGTATTTCCTGGTTTTCACAAGTTTGAGTTTTGCTGAAGGACATTCTGGAAGAACACAAGATACACTACCAGGCAACCTTAACTCTGCGCTAATTATTTTTTTTTTTATATTTAACAGCAGCCTTCCAGAAGTGCTTTTTCCCTCACAAAGGCTAAAAATAGCAATTCAGATATTAATTTCTCTATCCTCAAGTGATTTTGAAACTGTTTAATAGGAAAAGAGAGTTTCCAGACTCAGAGCCTGTGTGATTATTTCAATTGATTTTTTTTTGTAGTATAAACCTCTGAATATAGAAATTTATAACAACTGTGGATAAAATCTTCATTCTAACATCTGAGATGCACCCTTTCAGTTTAATATCTATCTGTTTTGAATTAGTGTAATAATGTCAGTCAAAGATGAAGATGTATATTGCAATAGGAATCTGTCCTTATTCTGTAAAACAAAACCTGTTTTTGAGATGGCTTTTTCTGGGTTTTTATAGGTGGAGTTGGTAGCACTACCTGTAGTGAAAGTTGCCTAACACTTTTCATTATAAGACACTCATAATTTGTGTATAATTTTATTAAACTTCAGCCAGTTGGATTGAAATTTTCTATGCTGGATATATGCGCCTCAGGCTGAATTATTTTTGAATGTTCCAGCTGAAATGGTTTAGCCATGTCTGAGAGAGAGAGAGAGAGAGAGGAGGGAAAAATACATTCTTTCCAACATTAAAACAATATCCTTACAACTGTTTCTGGAAGTTCTAGAACCCTTATGATTTGGAAGATGGGCTTGAAATTGGGCAAGGGGGGGCTCAGTCTGGTGTCAGGCATGTGACTTTTGGCTTCCTCATGAAAATTTGCCAAAAGTAGGTTAGGTTATGAACCTCTGAAAAAAATCTCAATTTTAAATTTGTTAGTCTCTAAGGTGCCACAAGTACTCCTCGTTGTTTTTGCTGATACAGACTAACACAGCTACCACTCTGAAACCTGAAAAATCACAGTTGGCCTCTGCACCCTAGAAACTTGTTAGAGTTTGGCAGCTAAATTCTCTGAAAATTCCATCTGCGCCAGGCATGCTTTAGCCCAGTATTTTTATGTAATATATGAAATATGATACAGTATCAAAATAAAAGCAGATTAGTTGTAATTCTGCGACCGCTAGCTGATCTCAGAATTGATATCTGAAAATACATTTAAAGCACTGATTTTTACACTTTCTAAAAAAAAAAATGATTTTATCATTGTAGCTATAATTGTAATTGTAACTATCTGTTGTGAACACATGCAGGAACTCAGACAAGATGTGCAGATCTTGGGTCATAGTCAAATCTTTTCATGACACTTAAAAGAATAAACAGACTTTACAAACATAGCCCTGATCCTGCAAGATCTACATATGTACATGATTTTATGTAGCTGGAATAATCCCAGTGGCTTTAAGTTTAAATCAATATGCAGGTTTTGGAAGACCACGTCCATAACAGTGTTATATAAAGTCACTTTGAACCCTACAGAAATCTAGTCATCTTGAGGGTAGGGGAATTTAGTAACTATTTAACAGTGCCGTGTCACCACATAACATTTTTAATCTAGAAGGTGAACCCCTATCATATTAAACTGAAACTTGAAGTCTTTAAATCATGATTTGAGGACTTCAGTAACCAAGCCAGAGGTTATGGGTCTATTATAAGAATAGGTGGGTGAGGTTCTGTGGCCTTCAATGTGCAGGAGATCTCACTAGATGATCACAATGGTCCCTTCTGGCCTTAAAGTCAGAGTCTATGAAACTGCCAGGAGAATGTGGCATGGTAGGTAGAATATAAAAATCCAAGTTGGAATGTGGCCAGACACTGAGGTTCATTTTTATTATTCATTTTTTAAAAAGTTGTTTGTGATCTTTAATTACCAAATTGGTAAACACCTCTTTGCTTTACCTCTCACCCAAAAGATGGCATTTCCTGTAGCACAGTGCCCTCTAGCACAATACTAGGGCATCCCTTAGCAACTCAAGTGACAGAAGGGAAACAGCAATTTTCAGATATTTAAGACCAACTGAAAATTGTAGGGATGCTAGACTTCTCTAACAAAGATCACAAGAATCTTTTATAACAAAGTGTCAGGCAACTTAAATATTGGGGTTGCCATCTGCTCCCCCTATAATCAAAGAACAGTAGTTCTAAAAATCCACTACTTAGGTTTCCAGAAGCATTTAGCATTTAGAACAGAGTTTAGGCTTTGGCCATAGGGATACAGATTGTGTATAAAATTGGCTGAGGACATAACATTGTTGTCATTTCTGTAATTCTTCTGCAGGTGGTATTTTTAGTAAATCAAGATCAAGTCCAGAGTTCAGCTGATAAATTTTGTAGGTGTACTTTGCTATAAACAGTTTAAAATTGAACATTTCCTTGGAAGTATAGAATATGTGGTTTGGATTTTTTTGGTCCTTAGTGTGTGTGTGAGTTCCTTAAGTTATCAAAATTATATCCGTATCAGTTTTAAAAACAACAACAATCTGCCTAATGGTTCTCATATTTTATAAAGTGTATTTATTTCAGTAATTGGTTTTCTGTTTTTGCAGGTGTCTACTCTTTTGAACCCAGTAGATTTTTGAAGTTTCTATTTACACTTTAAGCTGGCAACAATGTTGGTTTTGTTTTGTTTTGTTTCACAAGACATAGTGAAAGTATTTTTTTATAATGGTTTCCCTATATTTTAAAATAAAGTTATGCACTGGTGCTGAAGTTCCATTCATGTTCTTTTGGATAAAGGAATCATAATAAAACACCACCATAAGCTGCTGTTCTGTCAATGTATTGGAGTCCTATTTTGAAAAGACCACTTCTTTGAAGTGAGAGGATAGCTCAGTCTTCATGACCATTTGATCTTTGGTGCCTCTGTCAACAAGGGTGTCATAAGGGGTGTTTTTTGTTATGTGACTATCTAACTATATTAGGAACTGGATGGAGATCATAGCTATCAAATAGTAACCACCTCCAATTATTACTGGGTTTGGCTGGACTCAGAGGATTTACCCAGAGTTGAAAACCACTCAGACCTATTCCCAGTCTTTCATTACACCAGTCTGTCAATTTCTAACTTTCATTTTTTATAATAGCCATCAAAAACTTATCCATTTTTTTAGCAAAAATTTCCCATCACAATGCAATTATATTCATTTGTTGCTGAGCTGCTCTTGAGTTGTGGATGTTTGGTAAATACTTTTTTAAAAAAATTAAGCATTTAAAAAAAGACCCACACAAAACAGATGCTTTAATAAACTTTGCAAACAGATACAAAGGAAGAATTAAGCTACGTTTTATTTGCATAAAGTACTAATTTTAAAAATATTTGCAAAACAGAACTTGCAGAAATATTCAGTTTCTTTACTGTAGTCACATTCCTGTTGCAGCATGTTGTGGTCAGATTCTGATATTACATCAATCCAGTTGTAATAGATACATAGTTAAGCAGTTTATTTTGGGATCTAAAACTGCTCTAAGAATAGAGTAGCTCTTCTTTCAACGGGAAAGGAAAGATAAATTAAAACATGAAACCAAAAAAGGAAAAATGGAGAAAAGCACATAGGAGAAAACATGTAAGTAAGTAAGAAACATGAGGGGAGAAAAATTAAAATAAATTTATAGTGGTAGGGGTGAAGGCAGTGGGGAAATGCATGAAGGGATGGCTGTTACTTATGGATTCTGTAAGCAAACTCCACAATATGGTGACAAACATAATATATCAGACTGGAAAGCTGAAGCTTAAATTTTAGGCTACCAAAACAGACTTGAGTTTTATGGTAAATGATTTTCCTTACAAACAGTCTGTAGGTTTAACTTCAAAGGATGTTTATCTGTCTCATGAAGTTTCTTCATTTTGACAAAACATTATCAGAGGATGTAAAAGCAGTATTTCCTTTAATTCTGAAATGTAAAAATCTGTTTTCAAAGTGTTTAAATGTCTCGTCTCAGAAGGGCGATTTTAAGTGATTATCTTAGTGGAAAGACAGTACTAGTAACAAGTTGAGCGTTTGGGTTTTTTTTGCCTAATGACGGTAATTTGCAGAGACACACTTCTAATAATTAAAATTAGAGATGGAAAGGTTTTTCTGGATCATCCATTCCATTCGCTTGCTAGTGCAGGGTACAGGCCCCATTTCAGCAGAGCACTTAAGCTCACACCTAATCTTTAAGCATATGTTTGACTGCTGTTTGAATTCATTGGAACTAAACACGTACTCAAAGTTAAGCATATGTTTAAGGTTTGGGTTTTTTTTTTTTGCTGACTTAGGACCATAGTCCCCAACTAGAAGGCATGCCAGATATGCTTGTAATTATTAAATAGCAGTAGATTTAAATCTAGCTCAAAAGGTTTTTAAAATGTTTTAAATGTTTTACTGCACAAATGAACAGAAGCATCATAAAGTACCGGATGAGGGAGTATCCACAATAACTGTGGAACACTAGTCATTGTATAACATGGATATTAAATAAGCATATGTTCTCTATTTGTAAAGTTAGCCCATCAAGTTATTGTGGATACTCCCTCATCAGGTACTTATTATGTCTGTTCATTTTCTTCCCGTGTAGCAGCTGACATACCTATTAAATGACTAGTTAAAACTTGTATGTAGTGTAGTTGTAGCCGTGTTGGTCCCAGGATATTAGAGAGACAAGATGGGTGAGGTAATAACTTTTATTGGACCAGCTGGTCCCTTAGTGCATATTGTAACTGCTTATGCTAAACAATCTGATCCACCTTGCATTTTGCTGCTGGGAATTCGTTTCCCAGACCTGAAGAAGAGCTCTCTGTGGCCTGAAAACTTGTCTCTCTCACCAACAGATGGTCCAAGAAAAGATATTACTTCACTCTCCTTGTTTCTCTAGTTAAGTGGTCCCCAAACTGTGGGGTGTGCCCCGCCCCCGGGGGGCACAGAGGAACATTGGGAGGGGGCATGGCAGGGCCCAGGTCAGCCCTGATGTGGGGAAGGGAGGGAGAGCCGCCCACACCCAGCTCCACTCTCTGACCTCTGGCTCTGCTCTCAGACCCTCAGCCTCTAGTTCTTCCTCCAGATGTGGTCCCCTACTCCGACCATGGCTCCATTCCCCAGCCACGGTCCCCGGCTCCGCTTTCTGCTCCACTCCCAGGTCAGCCATGTCCTCATTCTCTCTCCACACCCATCCCAAATTCTGTTTCCAGCTCTGCCTTCAGTCCAAGCTCCTCTGCTGAGCCAACTGTGCAGTAATGGAGGGAGGGTGCAGACAGATTTCATTACTGGTAAGCGGGGGAGTGACCGGAAAAGTTTGTGCACCACTGCTCTAGTTAAAACTTTACATTGGAGAACATGCAAGTGAGCTACGTTGAAATGGATCCCTTGTTTCACTAGTTCAGTGAACAGAGCATTAACTTTATATGGAGAACTATGGTAACAGTATTTCACATTTTTTAAAAATAATCTTAATTAATTTTGAATACTTACAATACAAATGCCATCTCCCTCCGATAGGTACCTTGTTTATATCTTTTTGGGCTGCAAGCTTATTAGGACTGGTTCAATCTCTAATTTTTGGATCACGTATGCCACTGAATACACTGTGATTAACAAATAGCACAAGAATTAATATAACACTACTATATAAAATTGTGAGTGCTGTGTAATAAAAGTATTTAATCCTTTGCTTTCTAAAATTAGTGCTTTTTCTTTTAAGATATGAAAACTTCTGACAAATATTTCTTTGAGAGAAAAACTCTAACTTGTGGTCAACAAACTTCAGTTTACTGAAGGGAATGTTATTCATCATGATGTCATTCTTACTCTTAATACTATTAACACAGAATACTAACACCAGAAAAATATATAATGTAAACTCCAGCCCAGTTTGTGTAATACAGAATAGTCCAACAGAATAAGATAAGTGATGTTATTCTGGAAGCGAATCTGACTTGGCATCGCTGGCACTAGCTAAATCAAAAGCAGCAGCAAAGACCAAACTGGCATTGCCTGTTAAGGCCTTAGTAGCCTTGGTGATGACATTGGAAGCACCGACCTCAGTGCTTGCTCCTACTCATTTAGCACCATTACTCTTGGCACCAGCTCTGGACCTATCCTCTGGTGCTAACACATCTGTCTTGTCACCAAAGGTCCATGTAGGTACTTATTAGGGTCAAAGAGAGAAGAGGAAGCAAATCTCACAAGTTGGACATAAGAAAAAGAAGCACCATGCTTTTCTCCTTTGTACACTTTGACCATGAGGGCTTCTAACTCTCAAATAGCTCTGCTGTCACCTCTTTTCCAAGCTCTTCCAGAGCTGTATGTCAGCACTCATTAACCTGGACTTCTCACCAGTTTGTATCTCTAATGCCTTCTCTCTCTCCATGCCTGAGTGAGTTCACCGTCAGGGCTATTAGCCACCCCATCACATGCTTTTCCACTGCTTGACTCCATGCCTGTTTTGATTTCTCTGGTCTTGATCTGGAATCTCCCTGGGTTACCTTTATAGATGAGCCTGGAGGATTCCTGACTCGACCTCAAGATCCCAGTGCACTCCCTTTGCCTCCAAACCAGATACTGTGGATGGACCGTATTCAGGGCCCTCTTCAGCTCCTCATGTGACTGTACATATGGGACTCTGTGAAACCCCCATTGGAGGTTAGCTCCAGCACTGACCTGAGCATGAGCATAAGCAATGTTCCTCTAATTTTTTCAATCCATGTGCAGAATTAATTTTGTTATGTAGATAATGTGTGGTTGTGCACCACCAGTAGAAACACAAAACCTAGATATAATATATATTTTTAAAAGTTACCATAGGGCTAATTACTTCAGCCAGGACAGGTTAGGCATTTTAGAATTCACTACTCAAAGAATTAAATTTAAGTGCAAGAGTGAAATAAAAATTATGAAATGCATAGACCAGTCAAAAAACTCAAACAGCACTTTGAAAGAATAAAATTACAGAGACTATATGTACATTGCAGGAAGTGTCAAGAAGTAACAACTACAACAATAATACAAGTAGGTGTTGGGAGGTGAGTGTGCTTGTGTGAGTGAGAGAGAGAGAGACTGTGTGTGTGTGTGTGTGTGTGTGTGTGTGTGTGAGAGAGAGAGAGAAGTACGTTCACAGCCTCGCAGGACTCCCTAGTGGACTGTAGCGGCTCTGGGGCACCCTTCATGTAATCAATACTGCTATATGGTGCTTTTCCTTAAAGCCCCAGTGTGTATACATGGGCACACCAGGAAGATATTGAGGAAGAAGTGTGTATATACATCATCCCCTTGAGTTCTGGGAGAAGTGGAGTGGCTTCTTCCCATTCTGAGTTATAGTCATGGGACTAAAACTTCCCTACACCTAAAATGTGGAGTCCTGGCTGACAACTCTGACGTGGAGCTGCATGCCGATAGAGAGGTCAGGCCGTTGCCCCAGTCCCAGGCAACATGGATCCAAGGTGGGAGAACATATCTCCCAGACCACATTACTCACTGAAAGGGGCCCTTTTTTTTTCTTATTCTACGGAGGACCCAGCCCTCTCTCTCTACCACTGGCAGCTCTGTGGAGGTTACTGTCATTCTAGTGTTTACACATCAATTTACAATGTTATGACTCTATATTCACAATGGAAAAAGATAGAAACTCAAGGATTGTTTTTAATTTAAGTACTGAATTTCAGACGATGGCAAAATGCAGCCCAAATGGTAGAGCCTCACTAAATCCTGAGTGTTACTGTTTCTTTTCAGCCCTATGATTTGCTGCTGTACTTTGCCCTTTAAAGTAGATCAGCACTCAAAGCAGACGCAGCAGCCACCAGCAAGCTCCCTTGTCCCACTCCTGAGCCCTGTTGCGCCCCACCCCAGCTCCGCAGAGATGCGGTACAGGGGTGGAGGGAGGGGGACACACTGACATCAGCAATTCCCCCCTTTCTCTGCTCTGCATAATAAGCAGGAGGCTCCCAGGAGCAGCTCCAAGGAAGAAGGCAGGAGCAGCATGGCAGTGGGCAGAGGGACACCTGAAGTGTGCGTCACTTGATAGCTTGCTGGGCAGCTGTCGGGCCACACAGTTTAGAGGGAACTTAGAGCATGAGCACTCCTTCTGCAACAGCACCTTCTACTGCAGGAGTCGGCAGCCTTTCAGAAGTGGTGTGCTGAGTCTTCATTTATTCACTCTAATGTAAGGTTTCGTGTGCCGGTACTACATTTTAACGTTTTTAGAAGGGCTCTTTCTATAAGTCTATATTATATAACTAAACTATTGTATGTAAGGTAAACAAGGTTTTCAAAATGTTTAAGCAGCGTCATTTAAAATTAAATTAAAATGCTGATCTTACGCCACCAGCCTGCTCCGCCCACTGCCAGCCTGGGGTTCTGTTCACCTAGGCCAGCAGAGGGCTGATCAGGGCCTGCGGCCGGGACCCCAGACCTAGGGGGGGTGGGGTGTGTTTCAGGGGTCAGGGCAGAGGGCTGCGGGAGGGGATTCAGGGCAGAAGGCTGGTGTGTGTGTGGGGGGGTCAGAGATCAGGGCAGAGGGCCGGGGGCTGTGGGGGGTGTAGGGCAGAAGGCTAGGTGTGTGTTTGGGGTGTGGGTGGTTCAGGGCAGAAGGCTGGGGGCGGGGGGGCAGGGCAGAAGGCTGAGTGTGGGGGGGTTCAGGGCAGAGGGATGGGGCTGTGGGGATGCAGGGCAGAAGGCTGGGTGTGTGTTGGGGTGGGGGGGTTCAGGACAGAGGGCTGGGGTGTGTGTTGGGGTGTGGGAGGTTCAGGGCAGAGGGATGGGGCTGTGGGGGTGCAGGGCAGAGGGATGGGTGTGTGTTGGGGTGGGGGGGTTCAGGACAGAGGGCTGGGGTGTGTGTTGGGGTGTGGGAGGTTCAGGGCAGAGGGTTGGGGGGTGCAGGGCAGAAGGCTGGGGTGCTCCCAGCCCCCTGCCCTGAGCGGCTCATGGGGGTGCTCCCAGCCCCCTGCCCTGAGCGGCTCATGGCAGAGGGCTGGGAGGGATATGCCCTGTTCCACCCCCTTCCCCCAGGCTCCGTCTCTACCTCTCTCTGTGTCCTCTACGGAGCTGTGTGCACGCTGCTGCTCTGCCCCCTCTCCCTCCCTCTCCCCCTCCCCCTCACTAGGGCCATCAGCTGATTGGCGCAGGGAAGGAGAGGAAGAGGGGCAGGAAAGTACCACACTGGGGGAAGAAGCGGGGGAGGGGGGAAGCTTGGCTGCCGCAGAACCAAGCTTCTGCCTCCTGCCCCGTCAGGGGAGAGCGGTGGGCGGGGGCGCTGAATGGGGCTGGGGGCCGGGACCGTGGCAGGGAGCTGTGTGCCACTTAAAATCGGCTTGCGTGCCGTGTTTGGCACGCGTGCCATAGGTTGCTGACCCCTGTTCTACTGTGATCAACAAAAACAAAGCCATCATGAGGCTCTATCCCAGCATTACGCCTAAAGAAGTCTCCCGTTTCCACATCTCAATGTACTTCCCTGCCTTTATTCTTCCTCAGCCCTTATTCCTATCCAGGAGAAACTCTTCTTCATAACTTAGAGGGTGCTCTTTTTACCTGTAAAGACCAGTAGGTAATTCGTTGCTGATCTCCCAGAGATTACTTACCAGTAACTTATATTCATCGAGAGTCACCTCTGTGCATTCACCTTGCCTGCCTACCTTCTGCTTTACCTCAGAGTTCTATGTAGCCTTGGAACTCTGCAGTTAGGGAGAAGAACTAAGGCTGTTTGGGGAAGGGAGATGCACTCTCTTTAATAGAGTAGGCGATGATGTTGCCGATGTACAAGATCTCTTATGCACCCCCAAAAGAGACATGACTTTTCAAGATAGTTTTGCAGTTTGCCACTCTCACACAATTGAGAGTCTGTAAGAACAGTTACTTGTAAGTAACCTCTCTTTACATTTTGAATATTCAGAACCAAAATTTAGAATATGGCAACAATATTCAAATATAAGAGCTCATCTTTTTTTTATCAGTAACAAGTTACAAAAGTTCCCTGGGGAATAGACTATTTGACTAGTCTTGTTTATGCATGCTATTTCCTTCATTAACTTGCCACATCAGCATTTACCTGTTAAGTTTCCATGTCATTGCCTGCTGTGATGCCTTCCAAAACTGCATCCTCAGGGTAGTTAACATAAATAAATCCCTTGATAAGTTGCACCTTTGCTGAGACCAGTAAAAGCATAATCAAAACCCAAAACATAGACACTTTGTGCTATCAATAAAAGGTGGGTCTTTTCACCAGGTATGGTGAGTAATTAGGAAGGAAGCTCACAGAAGTCATTTTAAATTATATCTCCAACCTGTCTTGTCATTCTCAATTCATTTTCTGTTACAAACTGAGGTGCAGGCAAGCAAAATTATAAATAGAGATTTCTGGTCCTCAGTAATTCTCTTAACAGTAGCAGGATAATTATAGATTTGGATTCCAGTAGCCATTTCCACATGAATTCCTTCCAGCCAATACTATGAGTGAGTTCTGGTAACCTTGGATGGGGATGATCTTCCACCTTTACTTTGTTTTCCTTACCCAAACCAGCCATTGCAGCACTCTAATAATCTATTTTGATTTCCAAATCAGAATTTTCCACTTTGTGTAGTTGTAAAATTGAGCCCAACTTTTAAAATGTATTTATTGCAGATACTGCTTCTCTTAATGATCCAGATTTTGGATGATTGCCTCATTATATTTTGTTATATCAGAAACATTTCTTTCTTTCTAGGTCAGATCTGGGTCAGGATTCAAAGTTGGCATCTGCTGACATAGTCTTGTCAGAGCGTATATGAAAATTGAGAATTGTGATGATTAACAGTTTGTTCTAACCCTTTAGTATCATCAGGTTTAATGAAAAAGTCATTTTGTCCTAAAATTAAGTTTTCAACAAGATGAAAATGCATTGTGTACAAGATTTCAGACAATATCATAGTATTAACTTACCCCCATATGTCCTGTGGATTTCCAGGGGATATGATGCCTCCTCCTCCCATCTTCCCTTCCTCACCATTCTTCTGCATCTAAGAATCTTGCACCCCTCCGTACACCTGCACGGAGGCAATAATGGTGGGGACTCTTCTTTTCGTGCCCCTTCAAGCAGAGATCCACTGAATTTCAGTTCCTTCTAAGGATTGGGCTATCGGGTGTGTATACCCCTAAATTGTAGAGCAGTGACTCAGGTTCCTTCCTGAAACCTCACACACACGTGCCCTTGCCCACTGTATTGATTTTCCTTGAGGTTAGGACCTTGAAACCGATTTGCTTTTAGACCAAAATCTCTCACTTTGTATTAGTAGTTTTTGATTTAGAAATGACAAACTATATACAAGACAGTGTTTTGTCATTTTTAATGTAAAGTTATTACTCAAATTGATATGCTATTGTTCACCTTAAAAGAAACCCAGGATGTGTAAGTAGTTTAATTGTAATGACTCTGTAGGATCAAGATAATAGTCCTCCCCACATGACCGGGAAAAACTGGGTTAGCTCTGGCTTTTCATAGTGTTGTTAACATTTCAAAGAGCAAACGTGTAGGGAATATGTGACATTAGTCTGGATTCTAATGCCCAAATACACTTAAAAACAAGAGACACCTAACCGGCCAGACTTTCTGAAGAAGAAATATTTACTCAGTTGCAGAAATACCATGATTTTTCATGTTCACTGAAATGTGCTGTTCTTCTTCGAGTGATTGTTCATGTCCATTCCAAGCAGGTGTGTGCGCGCCGCGTGCACGCCAGCCGGAAGATTTTACTATAGCAGCATCCGTAGGGTCGGCTTCAGTGCTCCCTGGAGTGGCGCCTTCATGGCGCTGTATATAGGGGCCAGCTGACCCTCCACACCCTCAGTTCCTTCTTACCGCTGGTGACGGCTACCTGGAACTTTGCTTGCTCTTCTGCAATCTTAGCAGTGTTCCGTCGTTGTTGTAAATAGTTAGTTTGTTGTTAAGTGTTAGCTTAGTTAGTTGTTACTTGGGGGGGGGGTTTCCCCAAGTTTTCGTCGCCCCGCTGGGGCATGCCCGGGTCCCCGGGGTTCAAACTCTGCTGGGACTGCGGGAAATTCATGCCGAAGAGTGACCCGCACTCTTCGTCTTGAGGTGCCTAGGCGAGAGCCACCAAAAAGACAGGTGCAGTATCTGCAGGGCTTTTCGCCCCAGGACTCTCAAAGATAGAGAGCAGAGACTTAAAGTCCTCCTAATAGAGGCGGCCCTGTGACCGCAATCAGATCCCAGGCCTACTGAGACGGCACCGAGCACTTCATCCTCGGTGCACAGTACTCCAGCACCGGAGATGAGTCGAGAGGCCAAGGCCGCCAAACCTCGGCACCAGAGAGAGTCGCACAAGAAACCAGCCTCTATGAGACACCGTTCCCCATCTCCGGTGTCGGTTAAAAAGAACAGGCTGGTGAGGGATTGTTTTCCACACCGGGACTCTAAAGGGCCTGCGCCGTCCACGTCTACTGCAGGACAACTCGCGCCACAGAACCACCCGGCCATCCCGTTGACTCCTGCCCTGGAGAGGGTACGGTCGAGTCCGGAAAGGCCCAGATCCCCAGACATGATGGAGGAAGTGTGCCTCCCATCGACGCCGGAGGCATTCAAGGCCACCTCAGACCTCTTGAACCTCCCGGTGCCGGCGTCGCCGCACCGGTGCAGAGAACCTCTGGCTACCGCTCGGCCCCATTATCAATCTAGGGGTAAGCCAGCATTGCTCTCGCTGCATTCCCCACGCCGCGCCAGTCTAGCAGCACCGGTGCAGACAGCACCCTCTATGGCGACAGTGGGTACCGCGCCTCCTATGTCCTCCTACTCAGAAACTTCGGACGCGGAGGCAGACTCGTATTGCTCTAACAGATTGAGAAGTAGGTGATCGTCCTCGCGTATGAGTGCCCTGTCATACCCACCACAGTGGCAGCAGCAGCAGTGGCAACCGCCCCCCCACTGGCCATTCTGGACACCGTGGGCCTACCACCAGTCAGTGGGTCAGGCATACGGATCCCGCTCACGAGCCGCATCCGTCTCTTCAGCGTCCGCGGTACCACCGCTAATGCCACCACCACCGGCACCGCCGTCTGACAGGAGTGTGCCACAAAGGGACACGGCACCGCCTAGCCAGATGACGGCACCGACGGGCACCTTGCTCCCAACACCGCAGGCACCGTCCAGCACACCTCGTCGCTCGGTTTCGACCGCGGTACCGGCTGCGGTGCCGCATCCCAAGTCTGCACCGGCCGCGCAGCCTGAGTACCGTGTGCCGCAGGCCCTCGTGGAGGGAGAAGGGGTAGATGAAGGCCCTCTTCAAAGGATCTCTTCCTCCTCATCTCCGGATGAGGTGGTAGTGAGAACCTCAGCGGCACCGGCCTTGGAGGACAATAGGATCCTCCAACAACTGCTTACTTGAGCAGCCCAAAGCCTCTCAATCCAGACTGAGGAGATCAAGGTAGACACGGATCCAGTGATTGATATCCTGACCCTGTCAGGCCCATCCAGGGTAGCCCTACCTCTCATAAAGACCATTACGGACACAGCCCGCACCTTGTGGCAAACCCCTGCCTCATTGGCCCCTACGGCCAAAAGGACTGAGAGGCGATATTTCGTTCCAACCAAGGGCTATGAACATCTTTATACACACCCTCCCCCGGACTCCCTAGTGGTGGATGCTGCCAACCAGAGGGGTTTCAAGGGGCTACGCCTAAAAATAGAGGCCAAAAAGTTGGACCTGTTCGGGCGCAAGGTTTATTCAACGGGGGGCCTGCAGTTGCGCATTGCCAATCAGCAAGCCATAGTGAGCCGGTATGGACACAACACGTGCTCGGCTTTGTCTAGGTTCACGGACCTCCTTCCGCAGGAGTCGCGAACTGAGTTTTCCGCCCTTGAGGAGGGAAGATTGATTACCCGGGATTCCCTACAGGCGGCCCTGGACGCGGCCGATTCAGCTTCATGCACGTTGGCGACTGGTCTGGTAATGAGGCGTGGAGCCTGGCTTCTAGTGTCCGGCCTCCCTCATGAGGTCCAACAAACGATCCAGGACCTCCCTTTCGAAGGGCCCATGCTCTTCTCAGAGAAAACCGATAAGAGGCTTCATAGCCTAAAGGACTCACGGATCACCCTCTGTTCACTAGGCCTCCACACACCTATCACCCAGCGTAGACAGTTTAGGCCACCGCAGGCCCCTTGGCCGTACCAACCTCAAAATTAAGGGGATGCCTCGCGCAGAAGGCCAAGGACTGGTAGGAGGAGGCAACAACAACAGCCCTTCGGCCAGTCTTCTACCCAACCAAGGCCTACACAGGGGCCTAGACCACCATTTTGATGGCCCGGTCGAGGACGACCTACCGGTCAGAACTCTGGATCCTACCACCCTTACCTTTTCGTCACGTCTATCCCCCTTCTATCGCGCGTGGGCCCGGATCACGTCCGACGCTTGGGTGCTTCGCACTGTAGAGGAGGGATACTCTATCCAGTTTTCCTCCCTCCCGCCCCACCAGCCCCCCTCCCTGTCCCTCTTCAGGGACCCTTCTCACGAGCAACTTCTACTTCAAGAAGTTCAGTCCCTCCTCGCATCAGGGGCAGTAGAGGAGGTTCCTCAGGAGCTACGGGACAAGGGCTTCTATTCTCGATATTTCCTAGTATCGAAAGCGAAAGGGGGCCTCAGACCCATTCTAGACTTGCGCGGTTTCAACAAGTTTGTGAAAAAGCTCAAGTTCCGCATGCTCTCCCTGTCTTTCATCATTCCTTCCATGGATCCAGGAGACTGGTATGCCGCCCTCGACTTAAAGGACACATACTTTCATATTGCGATAATCCCTCGGCACAGGCGTTACCTCAGGTTTCTCGTGGGCAATGCTCACCTACAATTTACGGTTCTGCCCTTTGGTCTGTCAGCGGCCCCAAGGGTCTTCATGAAGTGCATGGCAGTCGTGACTGCCTTCCTGCGCAGACATGGGATCCAGGTGTTTCCCTACCTGGACGATTGGCTCATCAAGGGCAGGTCCAGGGCACAAGTGGAGGCTCAGGTGGTCTTTGCCAGGCAAACCTTCCTCGAGCTCGGCCTCTTACTCAATGAGGCCATGTGCACACTATCTCCAAACCAAAAAATCGAATTCATAGGAGCGGTTCTGGACTCGACACACGCCAGGGCATATCTCCCAGATGCCAGATTCCGGACTATATCCAACATTATCCTCGGCCTCCAACGTTACCCCACCACCACAGCAAGAGGCAGCCTCAAATTACTAGGGCAGATGGCAGCATGTACCTACGTGGTGAGACACGCCAGACTCAGACTGCGCCCACTCCAGTCTTGGTTGGCATGGGTTTATCGGCCAGTCAGGGACTCCCTAGAGTCGGTGGTGACATTACCTTGGCCGGTGCTGGACTCCCTTCAATGGTGGCTCGACCCGCGGGTGGTCTGCGCAGGAGTTCCTTTCCTCGACCCCGAACCTTCCCTCTCCCTGGTAACGGACGTATCGGATCGGGGATGGGGTGCTCATCTGGGCGATCTCAGAACCCAAGGCCTTTGGTCACGAGAGGACCTTTCGCTCCACATCAATGTCAGGGAATTACGAGCTGTGCGTCTCGCATGCATAGCCTTCAAACCCCAGCTGGCAGGCAGATGCATTTCTGTCCTCACGGACAATACTCCAACGATGTTCTATATCAACAAACAGGGTGGTGCTTGCTCCTCTCCCCTTTGCCGGGAAGCCCTCGCATTATGGGACTTTTGTGTACAGAACGTCATTCACCTGACAGCATCCTGCCTCCCGGGGGCGCAAAACGGGCTCGCGGACACACTCAGCCGCTCGTTCCAGGGTCACAAGTGGTCTATCCGCTGGGATATAGTTCTCTCAATTTTCCGGCTCTGGGGTCATCCCCAGGTGGACCTGTTTGCCTCCACCGAGAACAGGAAGTGTCACCAATTCTGCTCCCTCAGGGGACACAGTCCGGGGTCCCTAACAGACGCCTTTCTCCTTTCTTGGGCAGACGGGCTATTTTACGCCTTTCCCCCGATTCCCATGATTCACCGAGTAATTCTCAAGGCCCACAGAGATCACGCGCGGCTCATCCTGATAGCGCTGGCGTGGCCACGCCAGCACTGGTACACGTCTCTCCTGCACATGTCTACGCGGGAGCCACTCAGGTTGCCCCTACTGCCGGACTTGATCACACAGGATCGCAGTCGCCTGCTTCACCCGAACCTGGAGTCGCTCCACCTTACGGCCTGGATGCTCCATGGCTAAACCCGGTGGAGTTGCAATGCTCTCATCAGGTCAGGCAGGTCCTTCTGGGTAGCAGGAAGCCCTCTACAAGGACCACGTACTTGGCCAAGTGGAAGCGCTTCTCCCTCTGGGCCACACAACGGAGTCAGGCCCCCTTGCTCGCCCCAGTCCCCCTCATATTGGACTATTTGCTACATCTGAGACATCTGGGACTAACTCTCTCGTCGGTTCGAGTACACCTTGCTGCAATCTCGGCGTTCCACCCGGGAGAGGGGGGTACCTCTGTGTTTGTGAACCCACTCGTTACGCGGTTCCTTAAGGGCCTTGACAGACTGTTCCCACACATCCGCCAACCTGTCTCGGCTTGGGACCTCAATTTGGTCCTGTCCGTCCTCACAGGGCCTCCCTTCGAGCCGCTGGGTTCGTGCTCGCTGTTATATCTTTCATATAAGGTAGCGTTCTTGGTGGCTATCACATCAGCCCGGAGGATGTCCGAACTCAGAGCTCTAACATCTGAACCCCTGTACACCGTCTTCCACAAGGAAGTCAACCCAACTTCATTGCTGTGGCCGACAGGATAAAAGGGCTCCCGGTCACGTCACAGCGAATTTTGGCTTGGATCAGAACCTGTATCCGGGAGTGCTACAGTCGGGCCAATATACCAGCCCCGTCTATCACGGCCCACTCCACAAGAGCGCAGGCCTCTTCCACTGCGTTCCTGGCCCAGGTCTCGACGCAGGAAATTTGTAGAGCGACCACCTTGTCCTCAATCCACACCTTACGGCGCACTACACCATCACACACTAGGCCAGAGATGCTGCTGCTTTTGGCCGCGCAGTTCTCCAGTCTGCAGTAACCTCCGACCCCACCGCCTAGATTCGAGCTTGTGAGTCACCTGCTTGGAATGGACATGAACAATCACTCGAAGAAGAAAAACGGTTACTCACCTTCTCGTAACTGTTGTTCTTCGAGATGTTGTTCATGTCCATTCCAATACCCAGCCTCCTACCCCTCTGTCGGAGTATCGGCAAGAAGGAACTGAGGGGGTGGAGGGTCGGCTGGCCACTATATACAGCGCCATGAAGGCGCCACTCCAGGGGGCGCCGAAGCCGATCCTGCGGATGCTGCTATAGTAAAATCTTCCGGCTGGCATGCATGCGGCGCGCACACACCTGCTTGGAATGGACATGAACAACACATCTCGAAGAACAACAGTTACGAGAAGGTGAGTAACCGTTTTTTTAAGACACAATATTTTGGGTATTACTTAGCTCTTGATCAAATAAAATGGCAGAAGGAAGCTAAACATGAAAGAAAAATTGAAATAATGTATTTTTAGCTTGGAGCAAAGAGGAGGTGTGCTTGAATAACCTGTCTTAATGTGTAACAATGTAAATTTGAATATGATATAGGAAAAAAGGAGATGCATACTGTGTCAGGCCAATGGTTCACATATTTTGGTATCTTTTCTCCAGCAAGAGCCAATACCAAATTCTTTAAAGGATCTATAAATCCCCCATAATGGAAAATTATTTTGTAATATGCCTATTATGGAAGTTTCTTCTTAATCCCAGGTAGTTTAGGGTTACTTATCTGAATTGTTCATGGTTATGAACTTGATTGCATTAATTTTTATCCTACCTCGAAGAACTGTGGATATTTTCATCCATATACATCTCTAATATTTTTTTAATCCTACTAACCTATTTGCTTCAAATAGTGTCAATGGATTCCAGAGGATAATAATGTTTTGGGTTAGAAAATCATGTGCTTTTATCAGTTTTAAGTTTGCCTTAATTTCAAAGGATATTCTGTTGGTCTTGTATCATCAAGGGAGAGCAATAGAAGCACCTGATTGACCTTCTTGCTAGCTTTTATTTTTTTATATAATTCTAATATTTTATCTGTCATTCCTGTTCTCTTTAAACTAAATAGTCCTAATCACATTTCTTCTCATGTTGAAATCTTTGTAAGCCTTTAAGATATTTTATTATCCTTCTCTGGGCCTTTTCTATTTGCTGTATCCTTTTTCAGATGGGGTCACCAAAACTGAACACAGAATTCAAAAGTGAGCATTCTATTCAAGGTGAGGGAATACCACCAGTTTTTATGTAAAACATAATAATTTCAGTTTTATTCTCTTATCTTTTTCTTAATACATGCTAATATCTTGTTTGCATTTTAAATTCTTACTGCTCTTTTGAGCAGATACTTTTATTGAAGTGTCCACAAAGAAGTCTAGGTTTTTTTCCTTGGGAAGTTAGTTTATTTAGAACCCATCAGTGGTTAGAAACCGTGGTTAGAATCTTGTGAGGGTTCTTCAGGCAGATAAACACAAACCCATATGGACGAACACACAGTACGTCCACATGGGAGAACAATTTTCACATTCTGATTGCAGGTTTTATTTCCCCAGGAAACTTTATCATGGAAACCTATGGTAACCTACTTATGCTAAGAGAACAGTGTTTGCAATCTAAGGGCTCACTAAAATACAGAAGATGGATAGTCTATCCTGAACAGCTTTATTTAAAAAGTAACAGAAAGAAACTGAAAATATCAAACTGTAACAAAGGATGGATAAACAAAGACATTGCAAATGGGCTAATTATATAAAACCCTACAGTTCAATTTTTCCCTAACGCTCCAAGGGAATGGATCCACTTTACACAAAAGCCAACATATTAACTACAACTAATGAGCATTTAGTAGCAAAAAACCTCATTCTTGGGTACATAAATGTTGGTTTGTAGATAATGGTACTTATTGCTACACGTAAGGGACTTCAGTGATAGGGGTATATGAGAGGATGCATGATGTAGTTGGAGGTGGAGTGCTTTCTGGAAGCAGTTAAGTCTCCTTTCCTGTGGGATTGGATCTTACCCTAATTAAACCATTGTTTACCATTATGCAAGTCCCCTCACTTTGCCCAGGTGGGGCAAAGAATCAAGTGCTTCTGAGGATGACAGGGTCAAGTAATCTGTATCCCTTGAGAAAGGGGGTCACCTCTTTTGCTTTGGGATCTGGTCTCCAGCCTGGAATATTTGCTGAAGTCCTCCCAACGTAGTTTAGAGAGTCTGAGGTCCCTTGTGTCAAAAATACTGACTGGTGCTTGCAGAGGATGAACTTCATTCTGCTGGAGCTCCCATGATCAACTCCTACTAATTTTTTTGCTGTCTCTAATCTGCCTTTTATTCTTCACCCTCTAATCCGCCCAAGGAAAGAGCCCTGTCTTTGGAGTAATTTGAGTGTCTCTGGTGACCATTAGCCAGCTTCCAGTGACTGCTCTTTGACAAGCTATATGTTCTTGTTGCAATTGTAATTACAGCCCAAAACAGTCTTCCAGTCAGAAATCTTTGCGGGTGGTTTTGGTTCTGAAGTCAAATCGGATGTATTTACACAAGTTCCTTTGATTCAGCAGGGGAAGATGTGCACAGCTCACCAAAAAAGTATAAACCCCCAACAACAATGGGAATTTGCAGAGTTAAGAGGGGACTTAAAAAGCAACTAGTCAGAAATACAAAATCAAACAAACAAGATATTATTTAAGTTAATTAGAAGGAGGAAGCCTGCAAGAGTCTCAGTTGGTTTGCAAGACAATTAAGGAATAAAAGGAGCTGTAATGGGCCAGTGGCCCTTCAGTAAGTATCAGGGCCTAACTGGCCCTTGATGACCTTGTGGGGAGTACCTGGGAGCAATGAGGTGCTCCAACTGGCTATCCTTTAGCCAATTAGAAATGGAACAACTGAGCTAGGAGGAGATTGGGAGAACGATATAAAGAGGAAGTTGCCCAGAGGAGGGGAAGGCTCTCTCTGGAGAAGCCCTGCAGTTCTTGCAGGCTGGAGGAACCCACAGGAGGTAGAATAGGTTTCTGTTGGGACAAGCCCTGAATAATGTCTTAGGGTTCTTACTGTCACATCTAAGAGAACTGTCAGAGTCCCTAGGAAAGGGAGACCGTGGGGAGTTCCTGAGGCTTATGGTTTGAGCCTGGCTCTTGGAAAGAGAGTAGGAAGATGAAGAGTGTGCTGGCAAAGAGGGAGAGACACTGGAGAGGGAGCAAGTAACTAAGATGCTCTCCAAGGAAGAATAACAGAACAAGAGACTGAACCCTATCATGGATGGGGACAGAGCAACTGAGTATGGAAAGCAAGAAGTGCTCCTGGCAATTTATTGACAGTGGTGAGAAGAAGAAGACGACTCCAGTGAAGAGGAAACTGAATTCTTTGTTAGTTTATTGGTTATTAATAAATAAAGGCGCACCCCTAAACAAGGGATTAATGAAGGTAATGTCTGACTTGGGACTGATTTATATAATCAGGAGGGGAAACTGAGGTATGGCTGAGGGCCTGGGCATATGATAGGAGCAATCAAAGAGGATAAGGACAATGTAAATAAGTTAAATAACTTTTTGCATGTCTTAACCAGAGTACAGTAGGAGGTACGGAGCTAGACTTTGAAAATATCAGGCATTATCACAGGTCAAAATGTTCAAAGAGTAAGTACTGGAACACATGATCAATAATTACAAATTGCAGAAAATCATCAGGACTGGATGGTTTTCATAGAAGGATTTGGAAGGTGCTTAAGAATGAAGTGGGAATAGAATAGCTGAGTTACCAATAAAATATAAGCTATCATGAAAATTCACTACTAAATTGGAAGGTAGTTGGTGTTGTATGTGTTGAGCTTTCCTCATAAGTGTCATACTCTAGGTCTTGCTTATAGGTGTCGTCATCCTTTCATTTTAGGCAAAAAATGCCCTTCTCCCCTCTCCCACCTCCACATCATACCATTTTGATAGATGGCAGCCAGGATCTTTATAGTGAA